>NC_092350.1:52410580-52720341 GCF_963676685.1 Mytilus edulis
CACGATTCACGAGTTGAAATTTTTGTCAATCACGATTCACAGAAAACAAATTTCCATGATCACGGATCACGAAAAGATAAAGAAAAAAATTCTGTAGAAAAACGGATCACGATAGCGAATATGCGACGATCACGAAGAATGAAAATAACCCATCAGGCCCCTCTTTGGTATGCCACATATTTAGAGAGGTGTTACAAGGTTTCTTTAACGTGCATAGAGGAAAGATATATATAGATTGCAACTCACACCTAACACTAGAAGCGTCGGATTTAGCGTCAACATTCCGACCGGACATTGAAACGAATTTACACATTTTGCAAGGTTTTTACTATCGAACAGGAGAAACCCAAGGAAGACCTGTACATGTACCCAAATCAATCCATTGAATTTAGATTATAAGTCTTATTTATTAGTCTTTGAGCTTATAGCGAGATTCACTGATACAAAAAAATCACATCATTGCCTCCTGAAAATCCAAGCATCACAGAAAACAAAAAATGAAAAGACTAATCATTCATTTATCTAGTTTTTAAATTCTTATCTATCTATTTTTTGGCAAAAATCTAATGAGACAGTTTGTCCACTAAATAAATGCGAAATAAAGAATTCCAATTTTTCTAACTGAATGTCCTAGAATTGGGCGTAAAGACCGGAACTAAAATTAGATTAAAGAAAATTTTCAAATCAAGTAAAATGATTACGACATAAAACAGTATTTAGGCCTACTGTATATAGGAAGAAATCAATAAAGACTTATATTTTGGTGTAAATTTAAATTTTATATTGAACTTTATGTTATTTAATTTTTCCATACAGTGACAGTAAACTTCTTAGTAAGTATTGCTCATAAGTGGGGTTGGGGGTGGGTCCTCAACATACACGTTAATTTAATGACAGACGTGTGGCTGGGAGTTACCTTAATTGACAACTAATAGTGTTTGGCGAAAGGTGCTTTATTATAGTAATGCATATATAGTTATACCAAGCATGGTATCAATAAGCTACAATGAACAAAATGTGAATATGAAGCACTTGAACCCCAATGTGGGTAATAATAAAAGTAATTAGAAAAAATTAACAATAAAAAGAAAAAGAAAAAAAAAAATATTTTATATCAATTACATAATAAAAGTGGCCTGGAACATGCTCTTTGCTTAAAACCACATGGTAATATAAACCCGGATGAAGTATCAAAGGGAAGCAATTCTTACAAGGTGTTATCAATTATGTACAATGAGAGTTGCCTCCCATTGTACGCAATTGACAACTAATAGTGTTTGGCGAAAGGTGCTTTATTATAGTAATGCATATATAGTTATACCAAGCATGGTATCAATAAGCTGCAATGAACAAAATGTGAATATGAAGCACCTGAACCCAAAACGAAGTCGCCAAACACAGGGGTTAATAATATATACATAAAAAAAAACAAAAAAAAAACAAACCAACAACAACATCAAATCAAGAATATAAAAATACACCGGCGAAAATACCCTAACACTAACTACCAATCAAATAATTCATAGCTGACGTAACCCGATACATATCAACACTAGCTTGTTTAATGTAAGTCTGAAAACAATCAGATCTCCAGTCTCCGTGATGTTTCAAGATCTTTCAATAAAATCTCAGGAATGCCAGCCTTGGTGGCTAATGTAGCCCCTCCGTGTCTCAGCGAATGAAAAGAATAAACTGAAGGGTCTAAACCAACAAGAACAATTAACTCTCTAAAACGGTTCAACAAAACGGATCTAGATAAAGGCAATAATTTACCATGAACAGGTAAAGCAAAAACGGGAGCATTCTTATCACCAGGTATTAAAGACAGAAGATGCTTATAAGCTCGAGCAGGACATATTGATGGCTCAACTGAGCAACACAAAGAAACCTGATGGGTGTAATCATGATTTTGTCTAGTCTTTGACCATTTCAATAAAAGGAGGATACCCTTTTCACTAACAACAACATTATCTCTGATCAATTGTTCACGGGAATTAAAAGATGTAGAGCTTCTGCTGACCAGGTTTGACGCCCTAAGCATACCAAAAAAAGCAAACGTTAGAAAACACCATAAACAAGCATCTAAATAATCATAAATATTCAACAACCTAACAATATCAATTAAATGTGTAGGTAACAATGGTAATTTTGACACAGCCACATGCTGATTCTTATGACTCAATCCTCTTAAAGTCAATTTGAATTCTGTAGATAAAAAAGGTTCCACAGTAAACCAAAAAGTTGACTCCAGGTCTTAATGCCAGAAATATAATTCTTAACAGATGAAAAACTGCTTAAACTCTTGGATAGAAAACATGCATAAGCACACAATATATCCTTAATACAAGGAAATGGTCGAAATTTATAATAAACACAAAAAATATGGTATGCATTGAGTTGACTCTTCAAATTTGAATAAGTACCAGGCCGAAAGGCTGCACCCTTAGCAAGCTTGACCTCTTTCTGCAAAACTGCTCTTCTGGACTTAAGACCTGGAAGTCATAAACAACAGTAATTAGATAAACAACAATGTCATATTAATTATCAAAGTTAGTCTTATCTGACACTAAATATGCGCAAAAAAATGTCAATGTATCATGTATGAAAACCTAAATGTTTATAATATCATTAAACATATGACCAAACACTTCTTTCTCAATAAAATCTGAATTGTAAAGTTTAGATTCGATAAAAAACTGTGATCTGTTCTTCTCCGAAAGATTCCAACGGGATAGCAAATCCGATAACCTATTTTCAACAGATGCTATATAACTCACACGCAGTTGAACATTACTTGACGCACACAAGTACCATATTGACGTGCCAAATTCAACATTTCCTGATCACGTCCTGTTCCCCTATTTAAAATTTCAACACATAATTGATTGTCACAAAACAGCTGTACCCGTTTATTTGAGATACTTGATGTCCAGAATTGAATTGCTATGTAAATCGCATACATTTCAAGCACAGATATGTTGCTTAAAACCACATGGTAATATAAACCCGGATGAAGTATCAAAGGGAAGCAATTCTTACAAGGTGTTATCAATTATGTACAATGAGAGTTGCCTCCCATTGTACGCCATATTTGGATCCCTTCCTCACCTTACACCGCGATATTGCGCCATTTATCGTTTATTCTATTTTCTTTCACAAGACAAAATTTTTATGATTTTTTTTTTAAGGTATGTTTAAAAATGAAATCTTTATTGATTGGGTATAAAAATGCGTTTCAGCTTAACCTTAAGAGAACAAAACACAAATTTTAAATTAAGGTGGCAAAATACATGACACAATCTCCCGAATGACGTTGTTCAATTCGTTACGTCTTTGCACTTGTGACGTCATCATTCAAACGTTTATACGCCATTGCGGAAGACCAGTAAACATGACCCTGTTTCTTCTTTTAGTTTGTATTGCAAGCTTTGGTATTAATTGTGCACCATTCACGGACAGTGAGAAGCATGGTAGGTTGATTTATATAGGATTATTGTTCAAATGAAAGATACCGAAGTCTAAATATATTGGCATTGCTACAACAAAACTAAACGATCTTTCTGGAAATTTCTCGAATAACTCTTTGATTACGAGTTCTCATGTTTTTAAATGGATTTTAGCGGGGACGGGTACAAAGTGTATTTGAAATAAAAAGGCAAGACCGAGAATTAAACGAAAAATATAAAGGGTGACCCATTGCTAAAAAAGATGGGCAGCAGCTGCAGAATCGTATTTTCTGCCCGTTGCATATCATTTGAAACAGTTATTAAGATGTAAAAAAATCAAAAACAATTTCGGTTTTGGGTTGATTGAAGACTATATTCAACGAGAACTGTATTATTTTAACAAAAACTACTTATACTGTATCAAAGTTATTTGTATATGATTATGTCATTCAATGCATTCATGTATATATTTGGAAAATAAAATAAGATATGGTGGTCAAGCAGACGACAGATAGACGACAGATTTTCCACATATCTTATCTTATAGTATTAAATTTTAAGACTTGGACAAAAGCATACAGTTACCCCCTCTACACTCCTTGAATTTAATTGTTGCAATGTTGGTTCCTTAGTTTCTGTGTTTTTTAATTAATTTTTTTCATGTCTTTGTTGTCTCTGCAGTTTTGTATTTTTGTTTTTTCGAAACAGAATTAATTGTTGTGCCCAAATAATATGTATAATCAATAAACAAAAACAAAATAGTTCTGTCTCATTCAACAAATGATTTAAATAAAAATAAGTTATTAAAATTTCTATGATTACAAAACGACTATGTTAAGAAATGGAAGTATTCAAGTGACAAATACACCTTATCGCTATTAGCCTTATCGACCGGGTCACCGGCCGCTTGAACTTTTGACGCATACAACAATCACTTTTCCATTGTGGCGTCAGATATTTTGTTTTATGACGTCAAAATCTTACGGGAACCTTTGTGATATCCAGTAATGGCGGACAAATAGCGATAAGGTGTATACTCATTGGTCCGCTAAAAATGCAACTTTCCATTCAAGCCAATGCCGTACGACTTGTGGTTTAACCCTCTTGTTGTCAGTTGTTTTTCAAGGTTGCATTTCGTGTACCAGAAAATACGACAGTTCGACATCTGTCACAGACGTCGTAGATGTCCAACGATGACGTCATGTCATAATGACCGTTACATTTTGGACCCATTGAATGATGAAACATATAGCCATGTTTGATCTTTAGTCTCTTTACTCTCTCATTTGAAAAAGATACAGCACTGAGGAGAAGCTTAAATTATAACATGGACAGTCCGAGGTTTAAGCGTCAAGACTGATGTTAACTCTGAGAGTGGGGGTTGTATTGTAAATAATCGATATATAAAATAATGTATTTGAAAGGTGGTACGTAAAAAAAGGGAATAAAAAAGAAAGAATAACACTCTAATCTTTGTCTTTGAGTTAAACAAAAACATGTTTCCTTATTGGGATTTTTTTTCTCCAGGGGAAAAAGCCTTTTTTCTCCACTAATTTAAGGCAAACAATATCACTGTCAGTCAGTTTGTTGTGGTAATTATTTCAATATTTGGAACAACCAGAAGCGAAGAGACGACATTGCATTTCCACACACATCGTTTGGACAACTTAAAAAAAAATGGCTTAAAATTATTCCCAAAAAGACAACTTTTTTCCCAAACAGTGCAGTCTCAGTCATGTCAGTAGTAAGTGTGCATGAATACAAACTGAAATAATACTCGTGCCTAAAATGACTATATGTGCACATTTGAGGGTCTATTTATGTATCATCACTGACAAAATGTGGTCTTATTTTAAAGCAGAGTTTGACTCTTGAAAATGGGTCTGTAAATTGAAGTTTCAGTCAAATTCATGGTTTATTTTAAATTTCCCAATTTGATGAAAATGATGCATATTTTCCCAATACACCTTATCGCTATTTGTCCGCCATTACTGGACATCACACAGGTTCCCGTAAAATTTTGACGTCATAATTCAAAATATCTGACGCCACAATGGAAAAGTGATTGTTGTATGACGCCAATAGTTCAAGCGGAACAGATTCTCGGGTCAAGCGGAAATAGCGATAAGGTGTATAAAAAAGGGTAGAGGTCGTTTTGAAAAAAGCGAACAATATCACTGACTGATACTGAAACACCTTATCGATATTTGTTTGCTGGACAGCCTTCACTTTCAACTTTTGAGTCCAAAACTGGCAAAAGTTAAGTTAGAAGCTCAACTTTTTTGAAAATTATAGTTGGATTCTGTTGCCTTGTAGCAAAGAATTTTACACAACAAGCCAATGCCATACTTAGGACTTGAGGCTAAGAGTAAAGAATGCTTGACATCACAAAGATTCTCTACAAAATTTAACGCCTAAATGTCTCACGCCAATAAGGAAAAGCGATTTTTGTATGACGTCAATAGTTCAAATGTTGCAGATTGCTAAATATTGAAATAGAGACAATTCTAATGTCCTACGACGCGTTTTCCCCCGAAAATACTTTATCGCTATTTTTCCACCATTCAATGACTTGACATCTGACACAAAAGTTCCCGTATAATTTTGACGCCACAATGAAAAAAGTGATTGTTATATGATGTAAAAAGTTCAAGCGGGACAGATTCTCTGGTCAAGCAGGGCAGATTTCTAAAAAAAAAACCGATAAGGTGTATGCCCCAGGTCAATACACCTTATCGCTAATCCCGGCTGACCCGGCCGCTTGAACTTTTGACGCATACAACAATCACTTTTCCATTGTGGCGTCAGATATTTTGTTTTATGACGTCAAAATTTTACGGGAACCTGTGCGATATCCAGTAAAGGCGGACAAATAGCGATAAGGTGTATAAGGACAGGTTATTCATAAAGTAAATATTGAAAACTCGTCCATCATACCATATTATATCTTCTTATTTGTATAAAGTACTTTGAAAGGATCTGACAGCAGCTCCTGCTACACAAGTAACACCCGTCGTGTTACACTTTAAAAAAAAGTACATTATGATTAATGAGACAAATCGAGAGATTAGAATAATTACAATAACGGATTGGTGTAGGTCTATTTGATAATAAACTCGCCCCACATTCTGTACGTATGTGCCTGTCCCAATTCAGGAGTTTGCATTCAATGGTCGTCGTTTGTTTATGTGTTACACTTTAGTTTTTCGTTCTTTTTATGTACTTTGATTTATAGGCCGTTATTTTTTTTCGTTTGAATTGTTTAACTGTTACATTGTCATTTCGGGGCCTTTTATAGCTTACTATATGCGGTATTGGCTTTGCTCATTGTTGAAGGCCGTACGACTACGGTGACCTATAGTTGTTAATTTCAGTGTCATTTTGGTCTCTTGTGAAGAGTAGTCTCTTTTGGCAATCATACCACATATTCTTTTTGTATATTAAAATCATCATCGATACAAGGATTGAAATTTTGTATTTGCGCCACGCGCGCGTTTCGTCTACAGAAGACTAATCAGTAGCTCTCGAATCGAGAAAAAGTTAAACAGGCCAAATAAATTTTGAAGTCCACAAGTCAGAAGCTAATTTTTTTCTAAATTTTTAAAAGTTGGACTCTGTTGGCTTGTAGTGAAGAAATTTACAAGCCCGAAAAAAATTTAACAAGCCAGTGGGTAGGACTTGTGTTTAAGCGTGAAGACTGGGGACATTAGAGCTAAATAATCCAAAAACAACATTCGGTTCCGCAGCTAGGGGAGGGGGGAGGTCTTGGAGTTGGAGGAAACATTATTGTCTTCTATAAATTTTTGTCAACTCAAATCCCTATCTTTAGATAAAGGAACAGTAAATGCGCTATGTCGCAGAATTTTCTAAAATTTTGCCTACAACCGAAAATATGCGCCTGTGAAAATCATATCTCCAGGCCAATAGAATCTTTAATGATCTTAGTATCTGTCGGTTTGGGTTTTAATTTAAGAATTATACCATCATGTCATGCTGAGCTCTATATATGCTCATTTTTACATGAGTAGGCATTATATTTGTCGATATTTTACACTGAGCGTAATATTTGTTAGAGTTTATTAAAAGTTAGAAACACAAGACCAAGTTTTAAAGTTACTGTTTTTTTTTAAACGGACTCAAGTATCTAGTGTAGTTAAAATTATCTGGGACATATGTTTCGGATTGTTCCGCTGTTTCGGATCAGTATACCAGATGATATGCCATCAGATTCTATAAATACTAAATAGATCGAGATAGCATTTATTTAATAAAATTTCGTGCTATCTAGAGAATCCAAATGGCATTGAATACTAGTAGGTTATTATTAATGACATCACTTGGATAGTTTAGCTAAGTAGCCATCGTTCAGCATATCTGCTCTAGGATAAAGCGGGCGGCTATACTAGCTGCTACGACATTTAACGCAACCCTGGTTGGTACCAAACAACGGTTTAGTGTACGGTATTGAAAATATTACCCAGGATACTTTAGAAATTTTTTAAATGATTATGTTTTTCGACCACTGAAATTGCCAATGCTAATATTTATCAATTTCGCGTACATATCTTTCAAATTAACTGCTTTTCAATTACAGATATAAGTGTCCAAGCAAATAGCAATGTAGCACAAGACACTCTAAGTCATATTGTAAAGCGAGATGTCGAAGATGAAGTTGAATTATTTAGAAAGAAAATGAACGTTGATTCATCCGAGGATGATGAAGAGAGACGGTCGATTGAAGATTTATCTAATGACGAAGAAAGGCGGGCAGCTGAAGATTTGGCAGTTGACGAAGAGAGACGGGCAGCCGATGATTCATCAAATGATGAAGAGAGACGTGAGGCTGAAGATTTTTCAAATGAGGAAGAGAGACGTGAAGCTGAAGTAAGTCTTTAGATGTTTTTTATGCATACTAATAGTAGTATTGCCAGTGCGTGCAAAACAAAATAAAGGAACTGTCTGATTGGGGTCACAAATTAGAATTAAATGTCAAACGGTCATTTTTTAAATCTATTTATAAGATCCTGATAAGGTTTGTCAATGAGTATCCGAGTCCTGGCCTTGAAGGCATAACACTTTACTCAGTGCTCGGAACACAAAAATCATGCTCAAAACATGAAATCCAGCAATTTGATTGGTTGATTTTCGAGTCTGAGTACAAAAATCATGCTCGAAAGTTTTAGGACCGTGAGGCCTGAAGCATTACGCTCTGAAATAAGTATGTAATAGTTGTCGCTGAGTGAATGAAATGGCATGATTTATATGGGATCTATACTTTAATTAATAAGCATTTGAAAAAATCAAGTTTTCTAATTGGTTTTTGACCAATTGAAGAAGGACATTGGTCGGATGGTAACAGCTGTAGTGTTGTAGGAATGTTTGAATCTTTGATGTTTCCGGGCCAACCATTGGATATGATTTATATATTTATTTTTTCGGGACTGCCCGGAGATGGCCGAGCTTGATTGCTTATATAATTATAAGGAAAATTTCATGTGGAGCAAATGGCTATATAATAAACATTGGCACATACAGCTTGCCTGAGCATGTTGTCATATGTAAATTGTCAAACAATTGCTAGGAACCTGTCACGATTTGAAGTTTGTCTTTGGTTGCTATCTATCGTTTTACTGTTTAAAAAATAAATCAGACCTATGATAATCTATTTTGAAGTTTTAATCATTTTGTCATCCGGGCGTGGCCATTTACAAAGCTTACAGTACGATATTGATTTTGTTCATTATTGAAATCAGTTAACGTGGGCGTACGGTGCCCATTGTGTCATACTCTTGTTTAAATCCTCGTCCTTTGGATTCTTGCAGTCTTGGGGCGAGTCGTCTCATTGGCAATCTTACCACATCTTATAATGATTTTTAATTTCTTTGCTTCATTTATAGGCATTATGTTTTCTGGTCTGTGCGTCCGTTCGTCTGTTCGTTCGTTTGTTCGTCTGTCCCGCTTCAGGTTAAAGTTTTTCGTCGAGATAGTTTTTGAAGAAGTTGAAGTCCAATCAACTTGAAACTTAGTATACATGTTCCTTATGATATAAACTTTCTCATTTTAATGCCAAATTAGAGTTCTGACCCCCCTATTTCAAGGTCCACTGAACACAGAAAATGATTGTGCGATTTAGGCATCTGTGTACTATTGACACATTCTTGTTATTCGTGTTATAAACATGTATTATGTTGATCTCATTAAAATTCAACCCAATCGAAATCTAATTCTAAAATTTTAAAGTTAATGCAATTTTGGGGAACACCTTTAAATGCTCCAGCCGTACGCAACGGTATCACTAAGTGTTACCCTTGACCGTCCGTCCGTCCCATTTTCATTCCGCTAACAAGTTTTCCTCATCCTAATATTATGAAACTCTGAACACAACGATAAGAACCAAAATCATCAGACATAGTTTGAATTTGGGCAGTGAGTCACTAACCATTCTAGAGAGTTATGCCCCTTTTCAACTTTTGAAAAAGCAATTTAGCGTGAGTGGTAGTATTCTTGTCTAAGTGTCACTTAGTCACGTGCTTCTTTTATTCCTTTCAAACACTTTAAAAATTGTCCAGGATTTTCCAAACTGTATGCAATAAAATTGTTAAATAAAAAGTAGGGGTTAGAGGGCACTTTTTGTAATGGACCTACATGACTAAAACTAGAGGATTCCGAATATCTGACAAAAAGTCGAAAACAAGTTTAGCGAACATTCATAAACAAAATTGAACACTGTGTATTTAAACTTGCCTTTCTACTGATAGAGATCTGATTTAAACAAAAGTTTGTTCGAAATCAAGTCTTCTTTTGACTCGGTCCTGGATAATACTGATGGATTGCCATAAGTCATAAATATTATTGATATGCACCGTTATTCTTTTTATTTTATGACAGGATAGTTATGAAGAAGCTAAAAGAGAGGATGTTGCGGAAGAGGATGTAGCCAAACGATCTGGTGAAGTGGCCGCAGAAAATGGAGATATGAGCGAACGAAGTTCAGACGATGATGATGAAGACGAACGGGCACAAAGAGATATAGATGACGACGACGATGATGATGATATGCGCGAGAGGAGAAATCATCATGATGATGATGACGACGATGATGATGATGATATGCGCGAAAGGAGAAATGATGATGATGATGATGACGACGACGATGAGGATGATATGCGTGAAAGGAGAAATGATGATGATGATGAAGACGACGATGATGATGATGAAGATGATGATGACATGCGCGAAAAGAGAAATGATGACGATGACGATGACGACGATGATGATGATGATATGCGCGAAAGGAGAAATGATGATGATGATGACGACGACGATGATGATATGCGCGAAAGGAGAAATGATGATGATGATGATGACGACGACGACGATGATGATGATGATATGCGCGAAAGGAGAAATGATGATGATGATGACGACGATGACGATGATGATGATAAACGTGTAAAGAGAGACGATGATGACGATGATGATGATGACGATGACGATGATAAACGCGAAAGAAGAGATCATGACGACGATGATGATGATGACGAACGAGTAAGACGTGATGGTGATGTCACTGCCAACGAAAATGAAGGTGAGGAGGACGACAAAGCTGAACGCTCTGTTTTGGATTCATTAATTAGAAAAGAAGCCGATGCTAAACGTGATGCTATGGACAACGAGGAAATTAGTGAACGAGACGCTGAGGATGTTGAATTTAAACGTAATGATGATGATGATGATGATGACGATGATGATGATGATGACGACGATGATGACGACAAACGTGAAGCTTTCGACAATGATGATGTTGAATTTAAACGTAATGATGATGATGATGATGACGATGATGACGACAAACGTGAAGCTTTCGACAATGATGATGTTGAGTTTAAACGTGATGCTGATGATGACGATGATGATGATGATGATGATGACAAACGTGATGCTGATGATGACGATGATGATGATGATGATGATGATGACGATGACAAACGTGAAGCTGATGATGATGACGATAAATCAGAACGAGATATCGACGATGATGATGATGAAGATAAATTAAAACGAAACAGCGACGATTATGATGATGAGGATGATGACGATAAACGTGACATTAGCCCTCATGATAATAATCCAGCAAATGATATGAGCCATTCTGAAAATAATCCAGCAATGGATGTTAGCCACGAAGGAGATAGTAATAGTCATTTTCCAACAGGTGACGTTAGTAATAGTTATGATCATTCTGAGTCAATACGAGACACAAGTGATGAAAATGAAGAATCAACACGTGATCTAAGTAATGCCGAAGATGACTTAATGGCTCATATGGAACAACAGAAAAGGGAGATGCAAAACGAGGAGGAGGAATCTAGAGAAAAAAGGGATATAAATGACCAAAGAAGTAAGTTTATTCTGCCTTTTGACAACTGTTTAGTTTTCATAGGGATACAATTTATATTTGCATGCCTGTTTAGTTTGGTTTTTCTATTTGTGTTTGAAGTTTTTTTGGGTTGTTTTTTTACGCTCTTTTTTATTACACGTTACCTCTTTTTGTTTGTCTTTGCTTCACATCACAGAACTTCCAATAGTTTTTTACGTCACTGGAGAACATTTATATTAATGCCTCAAAGTAAAAGAGATAGTTGTATGACATTGTATTGTCGACATACTGTGGATACAAATTTTCGTGTATTTCATGGAAACAGGGGAACCACGATTTTAAATATTCAACGAATTACAAATTTTCAAAAGGACTGGATATGCACTGCAGACTTTGCTTAAACCACGAAATTTAATATCCACAAAAAAAATAGTATCCACACAAAATACAAGTTTCCCTCAATCCACGAAAATTGGTATCCAAGAAATTAAAGGAATCCACAGTAGTTTAAGTGTCTCGCAAATTCTCGGGTCAATTTATTCAGATTTTCAAAAAGGATAAAGTCTATTGCTTTTTGCTCTTTTCGTTTAGTTTCGTTTTTGTTTGCTCGTTTGTTTGTTTGGGTTGGGTTTGGAGGGAGGATAGTCCTTGTATAGTGGGACAGGGCTATTTTCTGTTATCTGTTTTTGGTGTTAGTGAGGTTTTTTTTGGGGGGGGCGATGTTATTTTGGTGTACGAACAATTATACAATTACTTTATATACGGTCCGGAACGACCGAGCCTTTTCAATCTATCATAAAGACTTTTTCTCATTTTATATTTAAATAAACAAGTTTTTTTTAAATGATGACACTATATCATAACTGCTAAAAATGCAATAAGACCCCATTTTCAAATCCTATTGCAGTATGTGCAAAACTGTTTAAAAAGTTGTCTGACCGAAAAAGAAACTTTTCGTCTATATTTTCAACTAAAAAAACCTGAAAATTTCTGTCTGACCGAATGACTTTTTGTCTGACATTTTGTCGGTCAGACAAAGTTTGGGATACGCTGCTATTGATGCAGAAATAATTTAGACATGCCATAAAAGAAAAAGAAATAACCCAAGTAAGAAGGGACATTCATTTTTACAGTGCGCAGGTACCTTCACAGTTATTTTATAATTTATATGATAACTGGTGAGCAATGCAGGCTCCTTATAATGTGAGCAACACAGACTACTAGTAATCAGTGAATCGTTGAGTTCGTTAATCTAATCGTTCCTGTATTTTGATTGCTTTCTTATATACAATTTTAGGTATTGTAAAGGAGAGCCAGAAGATATCAACGGGATATTTATACTCATTAATAAGTCGATAATACATTGACAACTAGCTAAAAAAAAATAAAAAAACAACACCAAAAGTCTAACAAATGTATATGTACAAAACACAATGTTACCATCTAAATACTGAGCAACACGTATACCAGAAACCGGAAGTGATCTAATGTATTCTGGAAGGGTTAGTAGATCCTGCTCCACATGTGAAACTCAGTCTCGTCGTGTTGTTCTAAAACCAATGTAGATTTTATATCTTTCGATATTTTAGAAGTAGTTTTTTTACTTCCCAATATAGTAAGATTATAAATATTGATGCTGAACTAGTAACCTTAAAGGGTAGTTAGTGTCATGATGGAAGAGTTGATGCCATGGTATTGTGATTTCTCAACTTATCTGTTGTCATGGTTGCATAAGTTGTCTACGAGTTTTTTTCTTCCAAAGATTCTAACAAAGAATTTCGTAGATTTTGGTTTCTCCCTCTCCCATACAAAATGTCCGATCATGATACAATACAATAAGGTATACAAACTGACAAAAATACTTCACAGAAAAGATAGTTGGTGTAAGGCCAAAACAAATAATACTTGTTTTTATCCGCTAACTCTACCTACCCTTAAACTTTTTATGCCATTTTGGAACAACTCTGTTAAAGTCAGACTGATTCCCTAAGTTAGGGAAGTAAGGTAGTAAATGTATTTATAACCAGCTACAAAATCTATGTAAAGTAAAATGACATTGCCTGCCTACCTACGCTATTTGTTTTAACACGTTTGCGGAAACACATGTTTTGTTAAGTTGGCCTAATCTTTCAGTCATGTCCGATCAGCAGACGATTTAATCTGAAAGAACATAGCAAACGAGATTTGATTACGTAAAATAATTCTGAGAAATGAAGGAAAATTTGGTTTTGACGTTATGCTGATTCGAGCATTTAACGACTGTTAAAGATGAATGCTCAGTTACATGAGGTCATAACCATTTATCTTCATTTCTGTTTTGTAGTTCGAACTCAAGACGAGGATGACGATTTGTATTCCGATCAACGAAAACGAAGTGAAAAGGCTAAAAGTGACAAAAAATGGTCAACTTACCGATCAGACAATAGCGATAATTTTGAAATTCATGAAAACTCAGACGAGTCCTCTCCCCACAAAGTAGACACTAGAGTAGCAAAGGATGTGAAGATACCCGGGGTTTATTACAAACATCTGGGTGGGAAGCCGTCTGGTCAGATTGCTTTACAAGAATTGTATGAACAGGAATATTTATCTTACTTTTCAAAAGACGCAAAAGGTAATTGTCCTAAGTCACTGTTAGGTTTAAACTTTAAAGCTTAACAAATTCAAAATTCAAAAGATTGAATTTGCGTTAAAAGTAAAATAAGTGTTCTATCTATGAGTTTTTAATCATAATTCACATTTTTTTTTTATTATTTCCTTGTTAAAAAAATTAAGCATGTGCAACCGATTTCAAAAATTGCTCAGATAACAATAATCATAAAACTTGCAAGAATTTCAGTTATTTCAATCGCATAAATATAATCTGAATCTTGAGTTCGAACTGCAAGATAATTGAAGAAATAATTTTTAATTTTTCAAACCTCTATTGGAATCCATTAAAGGTTTTAATGCGTAAAATCCGTAACATTCTGTTTTGTAGCAAATGTTCCGTGGGAGGAACCACAAATGTTAAAGAACTGCTGGGCACAAACAATGCTTGCCAGTAGATACGGCTTTTCTCCTAGCTGTAATATGGACGGCTCATTTTCTCCTAAACAATGCTATCTTGAGAGGTACGGTTTTGTATGAGTTGAACGATTGTGTATCAGTTGTACGGTTCTGTATCAGTTGAACGGTTGTGTAGCAGTTGTACAGTTTTGTATCAGTTGAACGGTTTTGTATCAGGTTTTGTATCAGTTGAAAGGTTTTGGAGTGTTTGTAACACTGTTGTTTTTGATTGTAACTGTTCCTCATTTCAAGGATTCCAATTGAATATAAAAAAAACTGCTTCAACGTTATTGTTTCTCTGTCAGATAGTACTGATACCATTCTTGAATAAATGATTGTCCTCGAGAAATCATTGGAAAACCGTCGCCTCGGTTGTTGACAATGTTTTCTCGGTGTAAAAATCTGCTCTATCAACCTCCCTTCGTTGTGCTATCTATACAATAACATATAGTTTACCATGAAAAGGATTAGGGCTTGGTGAAAACATGACATATATATTTGATGTCTTTGAAAAATTTGTCATGAAATTCAGCCTGTCCTAATTTTTACCGTGCACCTTAAAACAAAACAAAAACTATTCATAGAAGTGTCCAAGAAAGGAGAAAGATTTAGATGACGAGAAAAAATAATCGCAGACGCGTTAGGCCATAGTTATTATATTTTTAGTTTTACGAAATTTTTTGACAAAACCAATGGGTAGGAGGACGAAAAAAAAAAAAAAAAAAAAACTGCTGCTGCTGATTTTTTTTTTAATACCAACCGTCAATATCAAAAAAAAAAATTTTTATTTCACCAGGAGATTTTCTACTAGTGTAACAACTATTTTTTTTTCTTGACAAGGTTTGAATTGAAAATCAATGTGCAACAACTTACTAAATCACCAAGAGCATAAATTTAGATTCTTTCATGCAGTTATGAACTAAAATTTATTTTTTTTGCATGAAAAACACTGGGTCAGAGGAGAAAAAAAAATAAAAATCAACATTTTTAATTTTATTTTTTTTCCTATTTGGCAAAAATTAGGGTAGGAGGGTTCGTAAAACTAAAAATAAAAAAACTATGGCCTTATTTGGAAAATATTTTTACAAATATGTTTTTAGCTCTTTAATCTTATGTACTCATAATTTTTAATTTTGTTTCCCCGTGGCTGGTTAAAGATAGTTATCTCCCACAACCCAGGTCTAACTTATTATTAGAGCTCGTCTGTTTATAGTTGAAATGGTATTGATAGATGCGAGTTACATGGAACTGATAAATTTAATCCTTGTTAATTCTTGATTTAATATTTTTCAGGTGTTGGTGTGTAAACAGAGACGGAAAATCACAAGCACAGACCCCAGACACACGATTTTATTATTCTATTGCGGGAATTATGTTGGTTTGCACTCAGAACGATTGACTGATAATTTCTACTTATTTATAAACTTTATACTGATTTTGTTCTGTTTGTTGATGCAGTTTTATGCGAAGAAAATTCAACACAAAATTTTGATATATTGCAAAAATTCGGCGGGCAGTAATTTCAAGATTATTCAGAAAGAAGATAAATATTTTTGTACTAGTGTAGTAAATTGACTATTTTTCAGTATATAATTGTGCTTTTTTATATTATAATAATATTTATAACAGTATAATAAAAAAAATGTCGGACAAGGAGATCCAATAATATATACAGATACGATTTCTTATTTCAATCATTCCTGATACACGTCAGAATACATGGAATTGCAAGGTAGAGGCCAATGAGACAACAATCCAAAAACAAACAAAAAACCCACAAAATGTGCAAAACTTATCAAACCTACCGTCGAAGTTCCCAACAGACAAAAATCATCTGTTAAACAAATTCCCACAAGATTGGAAACATGCAAATGTGTGTACTGTATTTAAAAAGGGGGACAAACGCATTGCTATAAATTACAGACCCATATCACTCATAATGACACATGCATACTATGTAAAATCATGGAAAACATTTATTGAAAATTGGTATCCAACGAATAATAATGAATCCACAGTATCCAGTACTGAGTAGTATGATGGACCACATAGAAAATAACCAAATTTTGTATGACCTTCAACATGAATTCTATAGCTAGCATCAAGATCATCGGAAACCGATCTTTTATCATTCGTCCGAGAACAATCCAAAGCATTTGACAAAATACTTCACAAAATATGAAAAAAAGAAGGTGTGGTATTATTGCCAAAAAGACAACTCTCCAAAAGAGACCAAAATGACACAGAAATTAGCAACTATATGTCAACGTACGGCTTTCAACAATAAGCAAAGCTACAAAAGACTACTCTGAAAACTGAAATATCATTGCATTGAAAGCAACAACACCTTAATTTCCTCACATCCTGCATACTAAAAGTCATTATTGATGGTTTTTAATCAGACAAAGTAAACGTTACATCTGGTGTTCCCCAAGGAATAGTTTTGGGTCCTATCCTGTTCCGTGTGTATATAAACGACTTTAATGTATACATCGAACACAGCACTAAGAATATTTGCAGATGGCAGTATAATTTATTTACGAAACAAAAGAAAACACACAAAAACTGCAAGAAGACCTTACATCAACAGCAAAATGGGAAGGAATAGGGCTAATGTCATTCGATCCAGTCACGTGCTCAGTCCTTCAGATTACAATCAAGAAAAAAAAACTTTTAAAATTTGACTATACTCTTCATCAACATGTAGCGCAAAAAGAAACATCCACACATATCTTGGCAAAACAATACAAACTGACATAAAAGCTGAACTTTATTCAGAGATTTAATGGTTAATTAAAAAACATATCTACCACTTGTAAGACCAAAGCTAGAATACAGCAGCTGCGCCTGGGACCCACATACCAAATCATAAACTCACCATTGGTCTTGAGATGGTACATCGCAGAGCAGCTAGGTATAACATAAGAGCCAACCATAAAAAAAAATCAGCTGAAAAGGGCTTAAGAACCGTTAGTTTTCTCGTTTGAATTGCTTTACATTTGTGATTTCGGGGCCTTTTATAGCTGACTATGCGGTATTGACTTTGCTCATTGTATAGTGACCTATAGCAGTTAGTTTCTGTGGAGATTAGTCTCATTAGCAATAATACCACATCTTTTTTTTTTATATTAACTCATCATATGGATACAAATAGAAATACATCTAACAAAAACACTGAGTGGACGTAGCCAGGTACTTGCACATCCCAACAACAAATGAACACAAATAACAAATAAGTCCAGACCTGAGAGTACTTGCAGTTACTGAAATCTAGGTCAAAGCCAATAGCAACTAATAAAAATAATCATGTATCTGAGACTCAATTATCAATCCTTAGGCATCCATGTGTAGTACCTTTTAAGTACACCATTTATTTTGTTCCAGTTTAATATTATAGTCATAGATAAGTAGAAACAACTCAAAACTTGATTATGTAGGTACATTATAAGGCATTTGAAATTATAGTACTGAAATACATTTGCAAAAGTAGCTGTGTAGTAAATATCAAGGTCCATATTCATATCACAATAACATGTTTTCGCCAGGATATACACGAAAGTCAAGACTTTGTACGTTTTCAAATATCACTTTCAATTGGTATTCTGAAAAAGAGAACTTTGAAATACGTTTTGGGTATTCTTCAAGAAGGAACTTTGAAATACCTTTAGATATTCTTCAAGAGGGAACTTACAAAATGTAAAGAACTGTCTTCGTTCAACAAGTCAAGGGATGGACTCCGAACCCACCAAGAAGAAAGTAAATTATAAAAATTTCGAACCCCGAGGAAAATTCAGAACGGAAAGTCCCTAATCAACTGGCAAAATCATAAGCTCAAACACACCAAACGAATGGATAACAACTGTCATATTCCTGACTTGGTATGGACATTTTCCTTTTGTATAAAATAGTAGATTAAACCATGTTTTATAGATAGCTAAAACTCGCACGTCTTGTACGACTGGTGTACAATACCATTATATTGACCACACTGGGTGAACAAAACAAACAGGCAATGGACCCATTGGTGGCCTTCGGCTGTTGTCTGCTTTTTGGTCAGGTTCTCTTTGACACATTCCCCATCTCCATTCTCAATTTTATGTAATAGGTAAAAATATCAAAAAAGGAGTACAGCAGTTGATTATTATGATAGTGACGTCCCAGATAGCAGTGAATTAAAAACGAAATCGATTCTGTCAGTTAGATGAATAATAAGCCAATTGGAACCCCCTTTTCTTTTTCACTTCATTCTTAATTTATATCTGGTGATACTTAGTTTTATTAATGAGGTTTACCCTCTCAATTGATTTTTGTTGTTGTTGTTGTGCAAAACCAACAAACAAATAAAAAAACAAACAAACAAATAATTTATTAGAGTCTCACCTCTTTAAAACATTTGATATACAACACAATATAATATTAACAATTTATAAAAAAGAGCCACTCTAAAAAGAGTTATGAGAGACTGTAAAAACACAGATTAAAATACATTTATATTACATCTATTACATATATCAATATATCTTAGCATAAAACACCATACTATTAAAAGCGTTAAGCATTGTTCATGAATGACAGTCCAACTTGTAAATATTCTACAACAGGTTCAGTGACGGATCCCGCAGCAACCCAGGAAAAAAGGGGGTTCAACCATATGTCCCCATTCAAATGCATTGCTCGTCTAAAAAGGGGGTTCAAGCACCCGGATACATTTTGAACCGCCACTGAGATGTATATATACTTGTTTAGGTTCTATAAAATAATTCATGAAATTCATATCTCATATAATCTGCAGTGAGAACGTCCCGATTTATATCTCATATAAACGGCAATGAGAATGTCCTGATTCATATCTCGTATGAACTGCAGTGATAATGTCCCGATTCATATCTCATATAAACAGCAATGAGAATGTCCCGATTCGTATCTCGTATAAACAGCAGTGAGCATGTCCTGATTCATATCTTATATAAACTGCAGTGAGAATGTCCTGATTCATATCTCTTATGAACTGCTATGGTGATTAATGTCCCGATTTATATCTCATATAAACTGCAATAAGAATTTCACGATTCATATCTCATATAAACAGCAATGAGTATGTCCCGATTCATATATCGTATGAACTGCAGTGAGAATGTTCTGATTCATATCTCATATAAACTGCAGTGAGAATTTCACGATGCATATCTCATTTAAACTGCTATGGTGATTAATGTCCCGATTTATATCTCATATAAACTGCAATAAGAATTTCACGATGCATATCTCATTTAAACTGCTATGGTGATTAATGTCACGATTTATATCTCATATAAACTGCAGTGATAATATCTTGATTCATATCTCATATAAACTGTAGTGAGAATGTCCCGATTCATATCTTATATAAACTGTAGTGAGAATGTCTGATTCATATCTCATATAGAATGAAATTCAAAACAGTGTGGCTGTGGCCATTGATTGACACATTAAATTCATCCATTGACTGGGACAATTTAGATGAACGTTTGTATGTAACGACCACTGATCATTATGTACTTTTTAAAGACACTTAAACTATGGGGTCACCAAAAGTAATTCGAAAAAAATAATCAGAAATAACACGATGTTTTGATTTATACCAATTATATAAATCAAAACATAAAGGTTATTCCTGATTATTTTTTTGAATTACTTTATAATTAAAGGCGTTAAGAAACCTTTGGTGACCCCACAGTTTAAATGTCTATCGTAGGTACGTCGTGAACAGTGGTCGTTACAGACAAACGTTCACGTAAATTGTCCCAGTCAATGGATGAATTTAATGTGTCAATCAATGGCCACAGCCACACTGTTTTGAATTTCATACTAAACTGCAGTGAGAATGTCTTGATTCAAATCTCATATAAACTGCACTGAAATAGTCCCGATTCATATCTTATATAAACTGAAGTGAGAATGTCCTGATTCATATCTCATATAAACTGCAGTGAGAGGGTCCCGATGCATATATTAGACAATCATCTCAAAACATAACTGAAAGATACAACAATCAACTAACACTAAGAATAAAGTGCTTTCTTTTTCCTCAATTTCTCTTCATGAGTTCAAAAGAAAGAGTATGTTTGACAATTAAAAGTAATGTTTTTGCAAGTAATGTTTTTGAAACCATGAGAAAACATATGAGTAGTCATTATAATTGATATTATTTAATTTATATTTGATGTAATATGAATATTACAACTAATTACTACATTGAATGATTAGTGGAATGTAACAGGAAACATCAGGAGGAGCTTGGACTCCTGAAGGATATTGTAACAAGGATATCCAAACAATATTTGAAATAAATATTTAATTATGTTATTAAAAAAAAGAAGAAGAATAAAGTGCTTTCTTTTTATTACAAAAATCAACAGCCATACATATTCATCAACAATTTAATTTCAACTTAGTTCAAGAAATAACCTGATGATGCAAAACAATAATGAAAAGTTACCAAAAAATAATATGGTTGGTTTACAGTAACAATAGCTTTTAAATTCCATAATATCATACCTGGTCCATTACTTGGGGGTAACCTCTGCAACATTTTGAAACACCATTTCTTAAATTTATATCTGTGTAATATTTTCTATATATAATTACAAGAATTTGTTTTTTTAATACAAAAGTATTGTTGACATTTCATATATGTATAATTTTTAATACAAACTACAAATGCCTTAACAAAAATAGATTATAAATTATAAATGCTAAGTAAGACAGTAAAATGGACTCTTTGTACAATACAGGAATGAGAGGGATCTGTTGGTCTTACATCACTGCACATTAGTGCTAGACTTACCAGGGGAAATAACTCTGTCAATCCCTGTGGTAAGATTTACTGCAGATTGTAAGAATGTACTTTTATTTAGTCTGATAGTCTAGAAGTTAGTCAGTTTCTTTCATGTTCAATAATTTTATTGTAAATTTTTTTTTTTTTTTTTTTGCGGTTGTATAAAAAGGGGGAAAGGAGAGGGGGGGGGGTCTTAAATTCAAAGTTTCACTTTCATACCTGTGACCTTGACCTACAAAATATCTTCTTTGGCCATGGTCATTTAAGTTTTAAGCATTTGTTTGACCATATTTTGCTGGATATTACACCTTCAATATCCCTTAGTCCTGTACCCAAATGGATCATACTACCACTAGACCCCTTAGAGTATCCATTGATTGAATAAAGATTCATAATAAATTTACCATTCACAATATAAGACCATTTTTTAAAAGGAATTCATAACAGAGGGTGTGGAATAACTAACAAATAAGAAACCACATCCAGACAAACCTAGTATTTTTAGTCATGACCTTTGATATAACATGTCATACGGTCATACCACATTAATTGTTCTTAGAATATGCAAATTTCTTGTTGCTTTTGGCAGTGTTAATATCTTCAAGTGTGGTATGAATCTAGATTTAAAAGTGATTTTTTATTGCTGTATATAAATGAAGATCTGCTTCCTTCTGAATTTTTTTTTTTATGAAAATACCAGTTTTCAAATTTTGTAGCAAGAGGAAATAATACTAATATCTTGATTCATGTTCTTCAATGCATGTGGTTAATGTTTTGATAAGCAAATTTGCACAAATAATATAAAATATGTAAAATTAACATTTTCAGCATCTGATAAGGTGTACAAATTTGCTGTCACTATAACATCCTTCATGATTCAATGAGTCCAACTAAACTACATATATTCTTTGGTTGATTTTTTCATGATAATAACTTCAGAAATTATTGTAAAGTTTTAATTAATGCCAATAATTAAACTCACATTCTGATTTCGGACACATATGGCGCAACGTTAGATATTGCTACTACCACGAAAAATAGAGCTAATTAAATATTTAATGGGGAAATTTTCTTAGAAATTCTGAAATAAATATTTCAAATTATATATGAAAATAAAGATTGCTTCTTAAATTTTCACATATAGATAGAGAAAGAATAAAAATATAATATTTATAGGCTTTGGAAGACACAGATTATCAGAAAAAAACGTTTACTTAGAGTTGTCCCATGTAACAAACTCGATACATAAAACTCGAAAAATTCGCGAAATGTTCACACAACTCTTAAAAATTTTGCATGAATGTTCTATGACGTGAACTATTTCAGTATTGGTTTACATTGCTATCTTCATTTAAAATATTCATAGACATTTTGAAATGAATATGATGTTCGGAAATGTCCCATGGGAAATTTTGTTTGGAAACTTGAAACATTTCAGTTAAAAAAATAAAATTTTGACAGATAATTTATTAAATTGTTAGCACGATTGTTTTGTACTCAGTGTAAGCTCCAAAAATTCAAATAAACAAATACATTGAGCTACATATTCAATCCAAAACAATAGGTTTGTAATGTCTTGCGGAAATGTCCGAGTTAAACTTTCACACCTTCACAAAACTTTTACAGCCAAAAAACAGAGATTTGATTTCGTGGAGATTATTTTTTCGGCTTTGATTTCTATACCAATAAAAAGTACTTTAAAAGTTGAAGTTGGTACATCAAATTGTATTAAGATTACGGGGTTGTCTACAAAAGATAAGGATTAATGAAAATGTCTTGCAAGGTTGTCCGTTAACTACGGAAGCCGATAAGGGCCATTCAAAAAAAAATTTTATGTCGTAATTACGACATAGCATGTCGTAATTTCGACATAACATGTCGTTATTACGACATCGATATGTCGTTATTACGACATCGATATGTCGTAATTTCGACATATCATGTCGTAATAACGACATCACTATGTCGTTATAACGACATCGCTATGTCGTAATAACGACATCGCTTAATATAAAAGAATATGTATTATGATTGCCAAGAGACTAAATGACACAGATATTAACAATTACACATCATCATAATGCCCCCAATAATTAGAAAAGCCCCCGCATAGTCAGCTATAAAAGAGGGAGGAAAGATACCAGAGGGAGAGTCTCCGGCGAAATGCTGTGTTGCAGACAGTGTTTTTATTCAATTATTAGCTCCCTTGGTAAAACTCCAAATTTCATATTTAATGCAAAAGCCATGTTATTGTTAAATAATTTACATGAAGCTTAATAAGTATATACTTGTTAATTGCATAGCTTTTGCTATTTGAATTCATTGGTTAAAGATATTTATTTATATTGTAAAGTTTTAATTTATATTGTAAAGTTTTAATTTATATTTGCATCGTCGCAAAATCTTTGGATACCTTCTTTGAATACCTTCAGTGAGAAACGTATATATTTTATAAAATATAATTGAGGTAAATAAATTAACGAATGTCAAATGGCTGTACAGACAGATTAGGTAGATAATACTATGTGATTATGCGAGCCCAACTTGCCAGCTTAGCATCCCATCTCCCTCAAAATAAGCACATACTACATGGCTTCTTGTTATAAGTGTGATTAAAGTATCAATTGCTCTAATGCTACTTTCAAACGTTGGGCACGATATTCCTACAACACGTTACACTTAAAATGTGACGTCGAAGAGGGTCTTTGACTTCAATTAATTTTTGCAAGTTTTATTCGGTTTTTTATATTGTTGGTTGATTCTGGTTCTGTTCGTTTTGTGATGTCATTTTATAAAAAAAATTACCTCGAGTTGTGGAAATCGATATAATAATGTTTACCCTTTAAGTTATTTCAACTTAAAATGCAGCACTGTCGCAAGTAATGTAGGAAGGAAAGATGGGACGGAAGTACATGTATACGGTTTTCATATTTTTTTTTTATCATAGGATGTTTAACTTTCAAGTTTCATATCATCTGTCATTGTAAAATTTCTATATCTTAATTCATCCCCAATACAAATATATCTGACACTCTGCAAGTTAACCTTGGTTAAATTTGAATAGAACTGTATTTTCCCTGACATATAAGTTGTCGAAATACACCCCTTCAATTACTTGAACCTTGGCTTGAGAATTATTTCCCAAGTCATCTTCAGATATATACATTTTAAAATATAGTAGTCTACTCCTGGGTCGTCCGCGAAAACGGCAAATAAAAATACAATCCCGTTTTTTTTTTTTAATTTGATGAACCGGTTTCGTTGCTGTTTGGGATTCGTCTTTCAATTACCTCCATTTCATGCACAAGTTTATATTGACGAAAAGTTCCGGCTTCGCTAGTACAGGAATTACTTTCATCACGAAATAGCAGGACAAATCGCGAAGTTAAACATTCCGTGAACTGGTATTAAGTGTTTTGATATTGGTGATTGCACCTAACTGAAGTGACGACTTTAAATGATCTATTTCGGAGTACTTCCGTAACATAAATTTCAATTTATTTTATAAAATGGGATTTTTCCCCCATTTCCAAATTCTTTTAAATAAATCGTTAAAAGCTATACAATTAATAAAAATTGCAAAATTTAACCTGTGTCGAACCTATTTCCCCGGGCGGAGTCTTTAGCAACATGCACTATTTTTTTCCGGCAGCAATCATTAACATCTTTCTCCAAATTTCATAACACGATTTGTTTTAATTATCATAAACATTTAATTGAAACTTTAGCACATTTAACGTCGGAAATTAGCGTCTTTAGGATTTTAGACGTTTTCAGACATTTGGAAAAATTGGCTACCGTTTTGTAATGTATGGAAGCATTTTATTTCTTTAAGACCCAAATATGTAGTTAATATTAAAGGAAAGAATCTTGGCATTTTTTACTCTTCGTATGTCTTTGGACAAACTGGCTACCGTTTGAAAAACGACTGTGTAGAGAAGATTTTTATTGAATCAGCAATATTTGAACTCACATGAGGCAAATATTTGTACTTTTGTTAGATATTATTATTGTCTTACTATTTTTATTCATTTTCTACTATAATATACAGTCGAGTCAAATGAAATTTGGAAGAATAAGGGCTTTAACGCCACAAAGAAACGACACATGTCGTTGTTCCTGTCAAGAATCAAGAAGATCAGAGAATAAGAAATAGGATCACTATACATAAGAGTTAAAACAGTTTTTCATAAAAGTAACGTTGGATGGGGACATCCGTTTTTTTCACATAGCTTTCTTTTTTTAATCATCAAATATACTAGATATTACTTAGGAGATGATCAAGAGCTGTAAAAACATAATTTAAAACATATATTGAATTTGTTTTAATATTGGTTCGTGTTTTCTAACATTTTTATTTTGTTTTGCGGATGAAATTTCGGAGATTCTGTTTAAAATCCTAGGGGTTGTAGGAACATCGCACGTGCCCAACGTTTGAAAGTAGAAATAGAGCTATCAATACTTCAATACACCCTTATACCAAGAAGCCATGTAGTTTTCGCTTATTTAAAGGGAGATGGATAGCTTGGCTTGACTTGGTTGTACAATTTCAGTCCTCTAATAATTCCACATTTCATTCTTCCAACATGGGTGACTGCATAGCTTTTCTACCGATAACTTGTTAATCTAAACGACTTTGACTGACTGTACAGCCTTAGCACTATGGGCAATGTTAATCGAAATTGGTATCTATAACATATATAAGTTTCTCACTGAAGGTATCCAAAGAAGGTAACCAAAGATTTTGCGACGATGCAAATATTAAACTTTACAATATAAATAAATATCTTTAACCAATGAATTCAAATAGCAAAAGCTATGCAATTAACAAATATATACTTATTAAGCTTTATGTAAATTATTTAACAATAGAATACATTAAATATGAAATTTGGATTTTACCAAGGGAGCTAATAATTGAATAATAACACTGTCTGCCACACAGCATTTCGGGGACTCTCCCTCTGGTAGCTTTCTTCCCTCTTTTATAGCTGACCATGAGGGGGCTTTTATAATTATCGGGAACATTATGATGACGTATAATTGTTACTTTCTTTGTCATTTAGTCTCTTGCCAATAATAATACATATTCTTTTAATAAAATATAGCGATGTCGTTATTACGACATAGCTATATGTCGTTAAAACGACATAGTGATGTCGTTATTACGACATGATATGTCGAAATTACGGCATAGCGATGTCGTTATAACGACATGTTATGTCGAAATTACGACATAGCGATGTCGTAAAAACGACATGTTATGTCGAAATTACGACATGCTATGTCGTAATAACGACATAAAATATTTTTTTTGAATGGCCCTTATCGGCTTCCGTAGTTAACAGTATTTGACGTCGCCGTAATATGTTAGGGACGGCATGAACTGCATTCGGGGTTCCTTCCTCCACTTAATGTAAATGTCCTGCTTTCAAAGAAACGAAATGATGCACATATTACAAACTACACATATATCAGACAGTCACAAAGTAAGAAAACTTCAGTATCATAAATATTAAGCCATTGTATTGTCTCTTGTACAACTGCTTGAATAAACTCATACTCGGTTTGAATATATAATGCAGCAATATTTCCAAAAAGCACATAATTTCTTGCAGTAAAAATTAATATCCTATGTAAATTATAAAATCATATTGGATTGGAATCTCATGGCATTCCTACTTGTGTGTTATACTTTACATTTACCCAACAAGGAAAGCAGGAAAAATTTGATAGTGCGCATTTCCAAATTAACATCATTTTTCTGTTATGCTAAATGGTAGCAATATCTGACGTTGCGTCATATACATTTTTGTATCTGTATTCAACTTTTCCTGAAATTTCAGTTTTATTTCTGGAATTACAATACTTGAATGAAATATCATTTGGAATCAATACATATAAAAACTATCAATGAACCGTCTTAAAAATATAAGAACTAAACAAAATTCAAATCCATCTTTTTTAGTATTCTACCTTTAAGTTTATGGCTTAGACCTTAATTTCTAACAAATATGACAATATCACAACTATTGAATGGTTTTTAGGTTAAATACAAATACATTAGACCTTCTGTAAATCATATGATTGTGTGTCTTGACTGTCTGTTTGTGTATTACTTTTTGCTTGTGATGCTGACAAGTCTTGATTGGTTTCTGCCTCCGGTTTTTGTTCCATTTCTTTATTTTGCTCCTTTCCCGAATTCTCTTCTTGTTTTTGTCCCTGTTCAGTGTCCATTGCATCTGAATCACGGATTTCACTACCTTCATCACATTTATTGTCAACTTCCAATTTTCCTTGATCAACAATATTATCGAGTGACATCTGACTTTCAAGCGGTACTTTTTCTGATCCTTCCTCAGCTTCCTTTGCATAATGCTTCATTTCTTGTGAATCATCGTCCATATCGACATCATTAGGGGTAGATACTAAATTTGACATGTTGCTGTCATCTGCTTTGTTACTATGACGACCATATTTGTCATCACCTGATTCATAACCTTCCTCAACTTTTCTCATGTAATCTTGAAGTCTTTTTCTTTCATCGTCAGCTCGTAATGTTTCTACCCAATAGTCTTTACAGCTCTCGTAACAGTTTTTCAAAGTTTTCTTCTCTAATGCTTCTTCTATAATAAATTCTAGAAATCTGACTTTCATGTGTTCATATCCAAGTTCTCCAAGACATTTTAAGATTCTGGTTATTCTCAAATAATTGTGATATGACCTGAAAATACAAAAATGTATAAAAAATCAATTGAAACTTTTGAGGACAAAAGGTATAATGAAAAGGTTCTAAAGTAATGTCTCTCAGGGTTTGGGTTAAAATGCATTGACTTTATAAAAGTCAAACTCTCAATTTAAATAGTCTTTCTTGGAACTTTTTGTTTTCAATTTGCAGTATTAGTTTCATTGTATAGTCATAATATGTCAAAGAATCTTTAATTCTTCCCTCCCCCTTTATTTCCCATTCTCTTTTTACTCCCTAATTTATTCTTCTCATCTCTCAACAGACAATATCTTCAGTAATTCAACTGAAGACGGCAATATTTACATAAACTTAATCATGTGTTTGTCCTTGTACCATGTTGGAGTGAAAAAAAATAATCGCAATCAATAGTATATATATTTCATTCTTACATAATACAAGGTCTAAAGTCATTTCAATTTATTTTGTATCAAAGCCTCAGTATGATTAAATGATCATGACCTTTTTGCACCTTCATTTCTTTAAATCATACAAAGAAACAAAACAAATAAATTTTTGTTTTAACTTTACTGACTTAAAACACATTAATATATTAAAACAATCATTGCAAATTCCATAAGGGGACAAAACGTTTTACAATTGCGTCAACTTACGGAGCCACAAGGCTTATTTGTATATTTAAAGTACCGCACATTCTCAAGTTAACCAAAAAAGAATATGTGCCCGTATCTGATTAGCGGTAATTTATAGCTTGATAAGAGTTTAATTTTCAAGTCTATGATAGTTGTCCTTTGTGCCAACAGTGAGAAAATTAACATGGGTGTCGTAACTAATAATAAAATTGTACAATTGTATCTACGAATTGCACGTAAAATAAGAGATAATATTTAATGATTTACAAGTAAAGGACAAATATTTAATTCAAGATAATTCGGTTGTTAAAGGGTCTAAATCAGAAATAAATCTATTAATATATTAATCATTTTAAAAATCTTAACAAGAGTGCACCCTGAGTTATAACTAAAACCTTTTTAATATATCTTTATTTACCACAATTCTTGTGCGTAAATTTATAAATCTTTTCAAAGTTATTGGTGAAGCCCCCTTATGATAAAAGTTATTTGTTTGCTAATATTTATCTTATTGGACATCAATTCTAAAGCCGAATACAGTAAATTACAAAACTGCTTTTCCAATAGTTTTTGTTTATGACGGATATTAACTTGATCTAGTTGAACTTGATATCTTTACTGAACAAAAATCTAACCAATAAAACTGATTGTAAGTTACAGTCTCCAGAACTAAAAATGTCTAGTGTTTAACAAAAAACTAAAATGTTATTGACTTAATTAATTCAATTGTTTCCTTTATTTGGTCTTACAGGAGTTCATCCTGCAGAGCAGAGTTGAATCAGAAAGCAGCCTCTTAAAAAAGATTTTTTTGTTATTTTGAGCAAAAACAATAATTTTTCCAGAGGAAAATATTTAAATAGTATATTATTATAAATTATTGAGCATTATAGGGTAAGCTATAAACAGATAAATTAAATTTTGGTGTTTTAGCATGCTAAATGGGAAACAACTCTTAAAAAAATCTAACATTAATAAAAGACATCTGTTTATAAGACCAGAATCCAGTTGTCAGAGACTGCAGTTACCATATATGTACCCTAAATATTTTCCTAAGATGATTAGATTTTCTGTGTCATTTTGGTCTCTTGTGGACAGTTGTCTCATTGGCAATCATACCACATCTTCTTTTTTATATATAAGAATGTGTGATATGAATTCCCTCCAAAAGACATTACACATTTTGGTCAAGGAGGTGTTGTGTAACACGAGGACTCTATAAACATTTTTACCATTACAAATCAAAAACAAGTGTATTAACTACAAACAAATAGCTCAGAACTATTCAAAACATTAACACATGAAGGTTTTTAATAGCATCTAAAGTGTTAAAATACTAAGTAATTCATGCTTGGTCTTAATCTGTATGTTTTTAAAATTAAATCTTGTTTTATCTAAATCCACCCATATGATGAATGCACTAGGTATCTTAGTACAGTGACTGAACTGTACCTTGTACTGATAGACCACTTGATCTACTTTAAAGATGATATCACAAGTCATTTGTTGATGGAAAAACTTATTTGATACTTCTGCAGGCTTCATTATTTGATTTTAAAACAAGATTTTTAAAGTTTAAAGACAAAAAACAGCTTTCATTTTAACATTAAACTAGATACCTTCTCTTGCAAATTAAGCTAATTTTCTAGAGAACTTAATTTCCCTATTTTTAAGAATATTTATTTTGAATATCTTAACTTTAAGAATGACGATATAAAGGAGACGTGGAGATTGATGCAGGATTGCCAATTTGTTATTTTTGTCAATGGGTTGCTGTCTCGTGGACGTATACCTGAACTTAATTAAGATTATTTTCATGTAAACAAAAAAATACGGAAATATGTTTGATTCATATATTCCAGAAATCAAATTCAAAGTTGCAAACATTACCGGTATATAAATCTATAACAATGACTTCGTGCTCAAATAGGTCTTTAAACTACTTTTTTTCTTCAAATATAAATCATATATATTCAGTCGATGGTCATAAACTTAGTTTTAACACAAATTTAGGTTATTATTCAGCAATATTTAAATAATTTAGGCTATTTTTATCTTTTTAACACCCTGATTTAACGACTTATACAAAGATATATCATATATTTTCATCTAAAGTTTTTGATATAATATACGATATCAGAAATATAATTTTCAATTTCTGACCAAAATGAACAATGGCACTACAAACTCTAGATGATGTATGGTAAATATTTAGGCCTATGTTTGATCTTAATTATCACTATTATAAAAAGTCTTCATTTTCACTTTTAAATACTATGTCTAATCTATTATGCTTTGTACAAGGTGTTAAAATAACCCAGTTTGATAACGACTGTATCAAATTCAATGTTAAATATTAAAGACAGATAATTAACAGTTATGAATATGGGGTAATGTTTTTTTTGGTTATGAATATAGAATATGGCATAGTTTTTATTCTTTTTCATAACTAGGATATATATCTTAAACAGTTGATCAACAAATGTTGTTATGTACCGTGCCTGTGTATTTGATATGGGTTGGGTTAAGGACCAAAAATGTACATGTAATTTCAGACTCTTCTAACAATGATGTTAAAATGAACTTTAGTTTCTCCTTTCTTTTTTTTTCTTATTATTAATCTATTTTCTGTCAAGTTTTATTTTTCTTATTATAAGAGCAGCATAATCATCTTAAGAACATAAAACTCAACATTAGTTTTGAAACATGTATGACAGATGATCAGGATGGGAGGTCCGCCATTTTTTTTCTTTTTAAATTTTTTAGACAATTATTCTTAATTCTCTATCTATTTGTATAGATTATCATTGATCATCTCAACAAGATTGATTTTCTCGCTTGAGCTGGTACGGCGAAATCAGTGCCTCCTTAGTTTTTAGCGATTATTTTCCATCTCAAGCCAGTAGCATGATATGAAAACTTATCACCAAAAAAGATAAATTTAAAGGAAAATTGCACAAAATAGCAATAATGCCAATAATCAATGATTCTTCATATTTTAACACCTCAATATTCATTAAACTTTAATTGTTAGGCTAATTTTCTATATTCTGTATTTTAAGCCCTTTATTCAGCTCTTATTGCCCATTATTTACTATTCTATAAACCCTATCTATGCAGACCCTCATGACAGGTATCCATTTAAAATAAATCAAGACTGATACTGTACATTAACTTAATTTCACAAGTGATTTATTTACTTTATTCTTGTCAGAAGAAGAAAAAACCCAATATGAATACAACATTCTTGCTATTCTAAATTCATAATTATTTGTGGGATATCAATTGTCTTCGATTGCATTGGTAAACTACAAATTTAATAAATGTTTATCAAAGTATTCAGACTTTAGCAAACAGAAAAATCAAATATACACAAATATCCCTTATTTCTGCATTCCAAGACAACCAGTACTAATCAAATGTATCCACAGTAATTTGTCAAATTGTATCTTCTCTTGTTTGAATACACGAAGGACTGGATTTAGGGGGTCCTTCTTCATTTCATTCTTATTTAACATTTTAGACAATTTTTTTCTATTCTGTATTTATTTTTACCCTTTTTATTTATTCTTTATACTTCAGCACTTCATGATTCTCTATTTCCTACAGTTGTGCACCCATTTTTCTGTATTCTTTATATGTTTAGCCCTTTCAATCTACACATATTACCTTTTTTCCCTATTCTTTAAACCCCATTCCAACCCAAACACAAGGACAAAATGTGGAAACTCCAAATAATATGTAAGCGCTCATATACTGATGATTGAAAGAGGGAGACATCTAAATATTCCCAGAAATGAGAGATACTGCTCTGTATGTAATTCTGGTCAAAATTGAAAATGAAAAACATTTTCTTTTACATTGTGTAAAATACTCAACTAAAAGGGCCATATTTTACCAAAAGTTTCAAATATAATCGTTGATCCTATTTGTAAACTTAAAGCTTACTTGACATGGCTGAATGTAAAAATAAGTTGGTTTAATCTACATCATTCTTTTCAAAATTAGAAATTGGAAATTAAGAAAATCAATAAATTCTAGAGGAGTAATTGTTGATAAATCTAAAAAAAAAAAATGGATTAATTATATTACTGTGCAATATGTCTTTCTGGAATTAGATGAAACTCGAGAAAAATTGTCAGTTAAAATGGATTTACCCACATATCTATCTAATACCCCTCATAACTGATAGCTATCGGATTAATTTAAAATCCTCAAATATATGAAGTATCTCAGAGCCCGCCCATGATCAAATTATGCCGAGTCATCCAGTATGGTTTGACTTGAACAACATAAAGATTTAATAAATGTAGTTTTAGCAATTAAACGCATAACCTGAATATTTTATAGGTTAATCTACGTAATGATATAGACCTCCAGATGTCTTTTGATTATTTGTGCAGAAAAACAGCATATAATTTGACTTTGTAAACCAGTCAAAGGGAGATAATTGTGTTCTGAAGTTTATTTTATATGGGTGATGTGTCGAAAGGCCCCAAAATGCCCAAACTCCCTATTAGGTTCTAGAAATTTTGGACTCAATATTAAAATACAGAGAAAGGATTCATAAGGCAATTTTATAAAAAAAAATAACCACCAAAGAGAAAAAGTATGATATAACTTTATTAAAGAGAATTATTTTAGATCTCTGATGAATCATGATTATGATAATTCAATAAATCATGGTACAATTTTAACCAATTTGACTCTAATAGTAGCCTAAAATTACCGTTTGAAGGCTGGCTGTAAAGGGTGTTCCCTGCCCTCTATCAATACGAATAATAGTATTATTCTAGAATCTTTATTATTCATCTGACAGTTAACATAAGCAGTCTCTATGAAATTTATCTGATTTGAGACTGAGAAAAATCCAAAGTTTATGAAAATTCTTTCAGCTGTGGTTGTTTTGATGCAGACATTTCTCCTAATGAGTATTAACTTTGTTGTTTTAATACTCTGCACCCAACAATTCAGTGAAAATATGCATTTTATTTGTTTCATTTCATGCTTAATAGCAACACTAAATCTAAAACAACTGATTCTAACTAAATAATAATTCTTCAACAGTATCAGTAAACTAAACTATTTTTTAACATTTAGAACATATTCTATCATACTTTGTGTATATTTTTTCACTTTTAAATCAATTTTTCAATCAAAACTGTCATTTAACTTTGATATCTCACAAATTATGTGTACCAAGGAATTTTCTATTCTAAATCAACTTTCAATTCTTATGTAAAAATATAAAAATTTTAATCCAGAAACGAACATTATGCTATAATAACTATAATCGTTACGATTAGAAATTGAAAGGATCAGCAATCCCCAGTGCATAGTTGAGCTGTGAGTTGGTAAAATAACATGATCCCCTAATGAGAAACCTGACCACTTTTTGCTTGTAAAAGGATCAGAGATGGATTAGTATAGACTCTTATCAACTAAAACAATGATGACTTTCTCAAATGCACTCTATACAAAAATCTATCTTATAAAATCTTCTACATGGATTTTAATACAAGGCCATGTTGAGGAGAAATCATTTTTGAATGTTTATCAATTACTTATCATCATTACATGTATTTCCTTTTTTTAAAATAGCAGCGAAAATACCAATTTTATAGGAAATAGGGAATAAATTACAAATTATGAAAATCTTATCACAGAATTAATCGTTAGCGAAAAAATAATAAAAAAGCCCCTAAAAGGCCTCAATTTTTTAAGATCATTTAAAAAATTCAGAGAGATATGACTTCACAGGGGGAATGTCACAAGTATGGGATGTTAACCCCGACTTGTCCATTAAAATGTTTCCAGAATTATTCACCAGATGAGATGGCAGTTTTTATACATATAGATCTGTGTTAAGGAGCATGGGAAAGAATTATTTCTGAGGATTTGTTTTTTTTATTTTGTATACATTCTTTGCTTAATATCTTTGTTTATCCTGCAAGTGTTTTATATTGACTTATATCTATTACAGAATTTTAATGCAGTTTTGTAAGATTTAAGCCACATGAAAGGCAATGATGATGCACAATATTGAATAAACTTTGACAGTACTTGGCATGCTTAAAATGTGGTTGTTTCACTACATTCTAAAAATAGTCCCATATGTTGTCAAGAATGAATCAATATTGTGCTGAAGTTTATTAAGCGATATCCTGATATCCTCGTTGAATATATGGGGAAAAAAAGCAAACAAATATAAAAATGTGGATAATCCTTTGCTTAGCTTTGGATGTGTAAATTTGCAAAATATGAAAGTATAAAGATCACCTTAAAATGTGGAAAAAAAAATCATTACAATAATTTTTAGAAAATTGGGCATACAAAAGATTCTTCCACAATTTCAAATATGAGACCAATCTCTGATGGGGCCGGATACAAACAGCAGCCTATGGGGATGTAAATACAATAAAGACCCCCCCCCCTTTTTTCATCTGTCAACACATAATTTTAATTAGGAATGCCTAATCTGACATGGAAAAACCATAAAGATGTCTCATTACAGTAGGGCCATGCAATACTTAGAATGTAGAAGATATAATAGTACCTCACTAAGAGGAGGTCTATTTTGAGAGTTGAAATACATCAGATGTTTCAATGTACAATTAAAGAGGTAACTTTTGTTTTTTTTGTGTGGTTGGTTTGCTGCTGTAATTACATATACTTGTACCACACATCTCCTTGTCTTCATGCCTACAAAAGGGTTGGGGCTGAAATTGTATAGACTGATCAAAACGAAAAATCTGCTATTAAAAGAATTGGGAATCCTTTATGAGGCTTTTAATTGTAAGTTACTACAATTATTGTACAACCATTTATGTAAATAAAGAGCAAAGTTCAATAGAAATGCATTTATAATTATTTAAATGTAATATGCATGGTATTATTATATATAAGTTCTCTTGGTGTAAGATGGGGTGGACTGATTTTTTTCAACATCCTTTAAAAGTTACTTTTTATTACATGTGTTATATGAAATTGATCCAAACTTTTTTAAGAACTTTGACAAATATAATTTGGAGTGATTTTTTTTGCTATTTGTTGTAAATATTTGGGAATATTAATGAAATTTTGCCTCTGATAGAAATAGTTATGTTGGGGTGGAGTGCTGTTTATACCCAGGGCCAGGGGATTGAACAATCAGGTTGTAAGATTTTTGCTTTGTAAAAAGTAGCATGGATCTACCTTTGCACTCCCTACAGTGTGTGGTCAAAGGGAAATAACTACAATGCAGCTCTGCTTTCTTTTTCAATATTTGCTAGAAAAAGATCCATCCCTACCTCTTACACTTAGGTTCCTAGTACCATTATGATATACCCTATTCCATTAAGCATTTTTAAACAAAAAATTGAACAAAATTATGAAAAGAAACTAAAGTTTAAATATACAATGATGAAACCATATCACAAATAATATTTTTTTGCTATAGGATTTAGATAAAGAAAATGACAAGATGTTCAAATAACAATTTTAAAATCTTTCAGCTAGTAAGAAACTAAAAGATCCTATGTGCAAATGAAATATATGTCTATTCCAAGAGAGATCCCCATCTTTTGTGTTAAACCATTTATTTGCAACTGATATTTAGTTTGTTCTTGTTGTAACACCCCAGTCTAAGTTAAGGGGAGATATGAGGGCTTACAAACATGTTTAACTCTGTCACATTCAATATGTGCCTGTCTCAAATCTGGAGCCTGTTTAGTTGTTGTTGTTGGTTCATGTCTAAGATATTTGTGTTTCGTAAATTGTTTTGTTATAAATAAGCATTTCAGTGTCTCTATCATTAAGTCTTTCCACTTTTCCGTTGAAAGACCTTTAGATTTTGTTCTTCTCCTTATTTTTTTAATGGTTTTACATTTACAAACTGTGACTTGGACAGAGAGTTGTCCCATTGGCCCTTATACCACATCTTCTTATATCTATGGCTGTGTATTTAAACAAATAAATGTGCTACTTAGGCAATCATGTTTTACTGCAGGTCTGAGTATATTCTTGAGGGCTAAATAAACACAGTTCTCTGCTACATTCACTATAGTGATTTATTATATGTTGATGTATACTGGAACATGCATGACATGTGCAGAGATATACAAGAATATATAAGCCTCTTTCTATCCATCTTACATGGAGAGGATTTTTTTTGGCAATGCCTTCTGGTCTATACCTAAATGATTCTTTGGACCATTTATACCTAACTCTGTCTAACTTCAGTATTAAATAAACTTTTAGAAACGCAAAAAATAACTTATTTCTTGTATTTGTAGATTGTGTTTTTCTTAACAGTGTAATTATCTATAGTAGAAATGGGTAAATTATACCATGAATGGATTGAACTATTTACAAAAAAGGTATTACAATCTGACAGAGAATGGAGTGTCCCAAAATGGTCAAGTCCATTTATTTCAGCATAAATTATGCCATGAATGGATTGAACTATTTCAAAAATGGGTAAATCTGACAGAGACTGGAATGATCCAAAATGGTCAAGTCCATTTATCACAGCAATGAAATTGGATTGAATACAAGCAGAGTAAGTGAGAAGGGGAACAGTGTTCATAACTGTTCATAACTGTTCACCAATCATTTGAACTATTATGTTTTATCTTCCAATGAATACATTTAATAAACAGTTATGTTCATTAAACCTTTTCATACTTTGTTGTTCAAAACAAACTCCAAGAAATGTGTTTACTTACCAGTGAACAGGAAAATATCATTTGATGAACAGTTAAAACACAGTTTAACAAGTAGTCTTATGTTGGAACTGTTAATATATTGTCATAATAAGCTGATATTATGTCTGTTTGGAGAAATACCTACACGCATGACTTTTGTATATTAAGAAAAATAAATATTTACTGTTTATTTTTTTTCTTAAAACATAAAATATACTTAAATGTAACATAAAATATTGTCCCCCATGATATATTGTCTGTCGGACAAAATTTCATATAAAATATTGTCCACTGACAGTATTTCATAATGAAATGTCTTGGACAATATTTCATTATGAAATAGTGTCCTTGTCCATGAAATTTGTCACCTCCATCTGGACAATATTTCACAATGAAATTCGGTTCATGACAATACTTCACTATGAAATACTGTCTTTTGAAAATATTTTTTAATCGAATTATTACACAATTAGAAATAGTACACAAGCATGCAGCATGCACATTTTTAGATTTATATTATAAACTGAAATTGTTTTGTATAGTAAGGAATTTAAATTATTACTAATAATGAGTTTCAAATTTACATAGATACATTACAAATGGTTAATTAATTATTATAGATTAAAGAATTGTCTAACATGTGTTTCATTTTATTACATATAATAATAGTGTACAAATATAGTGTACAAATATAAGTAATGACAATCGCTTATTTTGTAAATATATACACAACCACGTGTCGCAGAAAAAAAATCCTATATACCTTCTCTAAACTATATATGTTGATCAATAACCTTCTCTAAACTGAATATATGTTGATAACCTCCCCTTAATGAGACAAAATCCCATGACATCTTTCTATGAAATATTGTCTCAATACTCACAAAATATAATCAAATTATAACCTCCCTTTAACAGGACACAATTTCAAAATATTCATCTGTGAAATATTGTCTTAATTCACACAAAATATAACCTCCCTTTAACAAGACAAAATTCCATAGTATTCATCTGTGAAATATTGGCTATATGCATATACAATTTCACTATGAAAATTTGTCCTTCTCTGGACATTTTTCCATAGATGAGGACAATATTTCATGATACATAGTTATGAAATATTGTCTTATGGTACAATATTTCATAGGACAATATTTTGCTTTACATAAACACATTCTCTTCAGATCTCTAAAAACTACAGCTTGATATTCTTAACGTGAACTGTTGTCCTAAAAAAATAAATGGGGGAATGTGTCTATGGAACACAAATAATGCCCCCGCTTGCATATCATATAAAGTAATAAAGGGACATAACTGAAGAATGGTAAAAGTAAAACAACCCCCAGTGGTGGATCTAGAGGGGGCGTAGAGGGCGTACCCTCCCCCTTTGTATGGACTTTTTTTTTGTTTTTTTGTAAAATGATAAATCAACTATAGACTTAGTGAACTTTGCCATTTCCCATGTACTCTAATATTAATTTTTTTTGCAACAATTCTTATCTTATAAAGATATTTTTTGAGGAATTTACTGATTATCAATGTCATTTGACTCAATATGGTGGAGTTGACCAGTGCGTCGAACAAACGTCACTTAGTCATTTTGAAATTTAAATTACAGTAATACATTGCTCAGGCTGGGGATGACAATCATAACACCTTCAAAGCGACAAAGGATTGAGCAAGAACGTATTGACTTCTATTTCACTATTCCACCAAACAGAAAGTAATACTCTATAGACTATTACACTCTTATGAAAAAAAATTCCACAGCAATATTATTTACCTACGAAAACATGTTTAACCACAAACGGCACACCCAGCCTATTTTAAAACAACATAGCTGAATAATGATCTCAAGTCTGTATAAGCTCTAGATAGATTTATAGTCTAAGGTACGAACCATTTGATTTGAGGAGGCAGTCTTAGATATTTGAGAGAAAAAAATTGACTCTGATTTTTGCCTTAATCTAGTTCTGGCCTGAACTATCTTGAAAACAATAATCTTGTCCACTTTTTTGCTTTTAGAAACAAAAATTTCCAACAGAATTATTTAGCATTAAATGAACATGATGAATGAAAACAAGCGTATTTTTTTGTGGCCGGGGTTTGCATGTCTGACCGGAATGTATGTTTCGCTGAACTGAAATACGTGTATTGAAAACTTTTTTCAAGACCAGACTGCAACCTGCCTGCTGGGTGTGGCCTTTATGTCTCCATTTGTCGACCGTCATTCATAAATTCATTGTCATTAGACTCATTCGTAGCCTTTGGTTGATTTGGAACCCCTCACTTCTGTCAATTTTGTTGGGTGAAACAAATCAACCAAACATTGGGATAAAAATTGCTTGTCTTCTTTAGCTCACCTGGCCTGAAGGGCCAAGTGAGCTTTTCTCATCACTTTGCGTCCGTTGTCTGTCGTCGTCCGGCGTCGTCTGTTAACTTTTACAAGAATCTTCTCCTCTGAAACTACTGGGCCAAATTAAACCAAACTTGGCCACAATCATTATTGGGGTATCTAATTTATATAATGTGTGGCTTGACCCGGCCAACCAACCAAGATAGCCACCATGGTTAAAAATAGAACATAGGGGTAAAATGCAGTTTTTGGCTTATAACTCACAAACCAAAGCATTTAGAGCAAAACATGGGGTACAATTGTTTATCAGGTCAAGATCTATTTGCCCTGAATTGGTAATTTTAAAGAAATTTTGCTGTTTTTAGTTATTACCTTGAATATTATTTTAGATAGAGATAAACTGTAAACTGCAATAATGTTCAGCATAGTAAGATTTACAAATAAGTCAACATGACCGAAATGGTCAGTTGACCCCTTTAGGAGTTATTGCCCTTTATAGTCAATTTTTAACCATTTTTCGTAAATCTTAGTAATATTTTACAAAAATCTTCTTCTCTGAAACTACTTGGCCAAATTAATCAAAACTTGGCAACAATCATCTTTGGGGTATCTAGTTTAAAAAATGTGTGGTTTGACCCGGTCAACCAACCATGATGGCCACCATGGCTAAAAATAGAACATAGAGGTAAAATACAGTTTTTGGCTTATAACTCAAAAACCAAAGGCTTTAAGCATTTAGAGCAAATCTGACATGGAGTAAAATTGTTTATCAGGTCAAGATCTATCTGCCCTGAAATTTTCAGATGAATTGGACAATTAACCCATTGTTGGGTTGCTGCCCCTGAATAGGTAATTTTAAGGAAATTTTGCTGTTTTTGGTTATTACCTTGAATATTATTATAGATAGAGATAAACTGTAAACTGCAATAATGTTCAGCATAGTAAGATTTACAAATAAGTCAACATGACCGAAATGGTCAGTTGACCCCTTTAGGAGTTATTGCCCTTTATAGTCAATTTTTAACAATTTTTTTGTAAATCTTTGTAATCTTTTCAAAAATCTTCTCCTCTGAAACTACTGGGCCAAGTTCAATATAGATAGAAATAATTGTTAGCAGCAAGAATGTTCAGTCAAGTAAGATGTAAAAACACATCACCCTTACCAAAACACAATTTTGTCATGAATCCATCTGTGTCCTTTGTTTAATATTCACATCGACCAAGGTGAGCGACACAGGCTCTTTAGAGCCTTTAGTTTTAACTCTTGTCAGTCATATTGTAAATTCCATCAAATAGCCAGGCGTATATCTTGTTTACAACAAGAAATCCGTGAGGTTATGATAACTTAACTTACAACATGTTTAAACTGGTGAGAATTTCCATGTCTATATTTTACTGACAAGTCCCACATCAACTTTATCAGTTTAAAGCTTTCGATCCATACTATCATTTTATGAAAGACAATTAATAGGGAGAATACAGGATCGAAAATGTCCAACCCTTACTCTTTACAGCAACTACAAAATAAGCATGCCCCACGACAGGAACCGTTTAAAAAGTTGCATTTTACAATTATTTTATGTTTTTTTGCCCCAAAAAGGTCCCAAAAATGTTTCGCCTCGCTCCTATCAATAGTCTTCACCCCCACTTTCCAAAATCCTGGATCCTCCCCAGAACCAGTACTTGATTCAAGTTTTGTTAAAATAAATATTGTCATTTGTGAACAACTTTCAAACTTTTATGTTAAGGACGAACACCAAAAATTTCAACAATTTTTCCATTTGTAAAGAGGTATATAAGCCTTATATTCTTTATTTATCTATTTGACCTGCAATCCATATATCAATATTTTATTAAGGAAATATCTACATGTTTCCTCAAAACAAACCTATATACAATGTGACAGTCACTTTTTAATTAGTCCAAAGTATTTATTCGTAAATGTCAATAAAAAGTTCAAACTGTGCATTACATGTTATTTGTCATGTAAATCAAAGCATATTTGCATTTGTTAAATAATTACATGTATTTCAATTCATATTTGCACATATTTATCCATGTCAAGGACAAATAATTTACTTCATTGTATATAAATATAAATCAAGGACAAAGTTCATTGCATTTGCATATTTGTATTTGACAACTGCTGTTGAAAAGGACAATAGATATAACAAGATGTGGTACGAGTGCCAATGAGTCACATTTTGTAAAAGTAAATCATTATAGGTCAAAGTATGGTCTTCAACACAGAGATTTGGCTCACTTCAAACAGCAAGCTATAAAGGGCCGCACAAAATGACTAGTATAAAACCATTCAAATGGAAAAACCAACGGTTTAATCTATATAAAAAATCATTATAGGTCAAAGTACGGTCTTCAACACAGAGATTTGGCTCACTTCAAACAGCAAGCTATAAAGGGCCGCACAAAATGACTAGTATAAAACCATTCAAATGGAAAAACCAACGGTTTAATCTATATAAAAAACGACAACTACTGAACATCAGATTCCTGACTAAGGCCAGTCTGTGCAAAGAAATGCAGCAGGTTTAAATGTTTTAATAGGTATCAACCTTCACCTTATCTGAAACAATAGTGTAACATCACAATACAGAAAGACACACTATAAAATAACAATTGAAATGGCTCAATCAAAAGACAAAACACATTGAACATACACTGAAAATTATCTATTTGACCTGCAATCCATATATCAATATTTCATTAAGAAATATCTGTGTGCTTCCTCAAATCAAACCTATATAAAATGTGACAGTCTGACAGTCACTTTTTAATTACTCCAAAGTATTTATTTGTAAATTTCAATAAAAAGTCCAAACTGTGCATTACATGACATTTGTCATTTAAATCAGTGCATATTCGCATTTGTTAAATAATTACATGTATTTCAATTCATATTTGCACTTATATCCATGTCAAGGACAAATAATTTACTTCATTGTATACAAATGTATATCAAGGACAAAGTTCATGACAGTTGTATACTTGTATTTGACAACTACTGACAAAGTTCATGACAGTTGTATACTTGTATTTGACAACTACTGACAGTGTTGAACAATTCACAATAGTATTTCCTTGAAAAGGACAATGACTTGCTTAAGTATACTCTAGATTTAAGGTCAAGAGCAATAACTTACATGACATTGTGTCCTTCAAATTTTGGGTTTTTAGCATCAAGAAACTTATTATGAATTCAAATGTGACATAATGTTTAGGTACCAGTGCTAAAAAGGTTTAAAGTGACTTTTATAAGATATATACATGTACTAGTAAAATCCCAGATGAAGGTATAGAATCTGCTAAATGTTTGCAACAAGGGTGCACACACTGAAATATCTTGCCAGCTTTACTGATCATTGATTTTATGTTGATAGTCCGAAATATGAAGTTTGACTACAAGTATCAACATAATCCTAGAAAATGAGGCCAAGGTTTGGTAAACCAAGTAGGAAATATATGTTCACCTGACATTCATTCCATACACCAAATATAGTTTACCTATTGCTTATAGTTTATGAGAAACAGACCATAAAACTTTTGAGACAACTATCCACAATGCTCAGTATTTCATGATAAATTCCCGTATGATGTGTAAATTACAATTTTATTGAAATATCAGAATATTTTACTAAAGTCATTTACCGGTATACACTGTAAGGAATTCTGATTTCTTATTTTCTGTGTTTCAACGCCACTTTTAAGCATAGCTTTTGGGCTATTTCATGGTGGCCAGTTTTTATTGGTGGAGGTAGCAAGAGTGCCCATAGAAACCAACAACTTTCAATAGGAAAACTGATAATCCTTGTCAATAAAGATTAGAGTCGAGTGTATCTGGACAAGCGGTGTTTGAACTCACAACCTCAGTGTTGACTGGCTAGTGATTACAGTAGTAACTACTTAGACCACTTGGCCACCAAAGCCCCTATAAGGAATTCTGATCATACTGTTCATATACCAGTAAATATTCAATCAACTTACTATCAGATGTGAGATGTTACATACATTTACCATGATCAGATGCAGTGGACAATATTGACATGAACAATTTATTTTGCTACCTTAGTTGTCATACCTATATCCAAGGGTTTGTAATTCTCTAGTTTGCAATATTCATTACATATATTGTTTTCATAATTTGTTTAAAAAGGAGCCAATAGAAATGTATTTAAAAAAAAAACCTCAAATATCCATGAAAATTAAGCGAGTTCTGGTGCTTCTTGGACTACAGTATGAGTAGAGAGGTGACAACTTTTTTAACATATTTTCATTTTAGCTACCTACTAATGTGGCTTCATTAGTATTCATGGGATACCAATTTTTATTTATTTTGAGGTTGAAGTTGAACCACAAATTCAATTGTTAATCAAAATTTAAATTTCTATAGGATTGTACAATTTTTCCTCAATTCACTAAACTGGTACCTACAAAAACAAATGAATCCAACTTTTCACTGCCATGCAAGAATGAGACTTAGTCTGTGGATTTAATACTATTCCTATGTTGTACTTAATTATTTACAAATATATTGTGGTTATAGGTGGAGCAGGCATTTGATAGTACAATGTACACCAAAATTTTAAATTTCTATAGGCTTGTTATTAGAACTGAGTCAAGATCTAGAGCAAATGGATCAAAAGGCAAAAGCACTGGACGAAAACAGTTCATCTTATAAAAACAATCATCAAATTCAAGTGCATGTCTCAGTTATAATGCCAACAACTTGTTTATTGGGTTTCCACAAATAAATAATCATGAAGACATAGGGTTCTTGGTCTATCTATATCTCTATCTATTGAACACTTTTTTGTTCATTTGTCAAAAAAGACTTAAGTTACCCTTAACTTTTACTCTTAAAAGCATCAGTAAAATAGGAAAGAAAAAATATGTGGATTTCATACATGTAGTCAGGGGGGTAAAGGGGGGGGGGGGGTCGTGAAACCCCCTTGAAAAACAAATAAGCACTGTTAAAGTCAATGTTCTGTTTCAATTCTGACTGTTAAAGTTGATATAAGCAGATATATACAATACCTAAATATGATAAATTAATAATTTATTTATCAGATTGTATTTTGTATTTACTATGACATGACTGATCTGATCATGTTTAAATTATATCAAAATGTTGGGTGGTAAGAAAAAAGGGGGCAGGGTTAATAGCTTCATGGCATATCTACTACTTTTTAACACATAGCACTGAAAATCAACAGACTACACATTCAGATATTATAATAAAATACTTTGCAGAGCACACCCTGATAAGACTGCAGAGGTCGAACCCTAAACAGGTGGTCTGAATTTGGATTGTGATCAAATTTGACATAACATAGGTCTCTGACACATAATAAATGTGGTGAACGATCTTAAAAAAAATGAAATTGGTTAAAATATTTGTATAATCAATGTAAATATTGAAAATATTTAGATAAAACAACAAAAAATTATGAGAAAAAATAATTACCTCTTATTTTTTTTTAACCCATTGAAGTAATCACCCCCAAACTCAATCCCAGCCTTCCCTTTTAGGTATGGTACCTTGAAGTACAATTTCAGAGAGATCTATACACTTAAACACAAGTTATTGTCTGGAAACTACTAAAGTGCTTGTTTTTGGCCCCTTTTTGGCTCCAAATTACCAAAATAATGATACCATAACCCCCCAAATCAATCCCAAGCTTCCTTTAGTGGTATTGAACCTTCTGGTAAAATTTCAAAGAGATCCATTTACTTTAACTAAAGTTATTGTTCCAGGAATCAAAAAGTGTATTTGGATGACGCCTACAACAACATCATACCATTATATGATGCAAAATTTGTTTGCAGTTGTATAAAAAGTAGTTTATTTTCTGACTTCACATCATACCTGTTCAGATGGCTAAATCTTTCTTTCCAATTTTCTGCTTTTTCTATCTCTCCTGTTACTTCATCTTTGATTTGCATCCCATAAAAGTCTAACATCATCTTATAAGACTTTAAAACTCTTCTACGGGCCTTTTCATCCTTCATTATTCCCTGGAAAATATGTGTACAATTTAAGAGGGTGGTAATGCCCATTACTGTCAGGCGTCAAACGGTCATTTTTAGCTACCGTCAAATTGGTTAAAATTTTACCATGATTCGTCAAATTATCCTTATTGTAATTCGTCAGATTCTCAAATAATTATCATTACCATTATTTTGGGGGAAAAAAATAGCGTGATTCTTCAAATTCAGCTGATTTTTTTATCGTCTACAAGAAAGTGTACATTTTATCGTCATGCACTAAAAATTACTGTTAACCTCATTTTGCAAGAATTTTTACTGCCATACGTCATGAAGGTACCCCCATTACTACCCTCATTTAAGCACCAACCTCAATAATGAATCGAAGGAAAATATTTCTAATACATTTTATCAGTAAAGTGAATTGTTCTCTTCCTATTAGTTGGACAAGTTTTAGTAAATGTGCCTATACAAGCGTAAAATTGAGAATTGAAATGGGAAATATGTCTAAGAGACAACAATCCACCAAAAGGCAGAAAACATCAATGAGTCTTCAACACAGTTAAAACTCTAGCACCGGAAGACAGGATTCAGCTGGCCCCTAAACAAAAAGGTGTACTAGGGGGAAATGAAAGCCACATTAAACTCTGAACAAATAAATTAAATGAACTAAAATTAAAAAAAAAAAAAACAAGACTAAGAGGCTCCTGACTATGAATATATATATGAAAATACAAAATAGACTTACTTCTGCTTCATGTTTTTGTAAAATCTGTGCATGATAATTCATCCCTGATTCTCTTATAGGAAACAACCTGTATGTAAATATAATCAGAGCTCAATGTTATGTCATAAAGACAAACAATTATTCGCTTATTTAAGAAATTTCACATTTTACTATATCATAAACAAATATTTTTGAAAAAATTATATTGAGTAATTAATGGTAATATTTTTCATGATGCAATAAACAAGAGCTGTAATAAACTTGAGCTTAAAGGATAGTGTGGTCATGGTGACCTTATTTCTGTGTTATTTGGTCTATTGTAGAGAGTTGTTTCATTGGCCAACATACCACATCTTTTTTTTATCATAATATAATAATGTGTGGTTGTATAACTTGAGTGTTCTCAATACTTCACTTGAGGCACAATTCATGAATTCACTTTTTTTTAGTCAACCCATCTCATAGCACCTGTATAGAATATGTCTGCCATGAATCAAAATAAAATATTTCCCCAAAATTTGCAGTTACCAAAACAAATAAATCATTGACTTCTCAAACAAAAATGATTGTTTTGCTAATTTCATCAGGTTATAAAATTTACATAAAATAGAGGTTAATTGAAGAAGATTCCTGTCCAGTGCTTTAAAAAAATCTTACAACTAAAATACTGCATAATACGTAAACAGCTTTCAATTTTATTCATCACAACTAAATTCAAGTCAAATGATTTTTGTGTTTTTCTTAAAACTCAGTCTTGGAACTTGAAATTAGTGTATTGACTGTTTCAACTCTAAATTGTTATGGCAAAAATAATATCTTGACGGTGTTACATAAATGTCCAATATTTTTATTATAAAAGCAATTTATTATGAAGCCTTCAATTTGAAATAAATAAATAAAATGATTAGTCAAGATAAATAAACTTTGGGAAAATGAAAGATTGATGGAGTCAACATTCTTCCCTTCTTATTATATTTAACAAAGTCAAAATTATTAATTTATCTCAGTTACCTCCCCTCATAAAACTAAAATTTTTACAAGAAAACATAGTTCTGAATACAAAAGGATGATTCTCAACTATTCAAAGAAATTCCTGAGCTTGTAAGTCAGAGGTTGATGTTATTTGCTTGTGTGTTATACATCTGAATAAAAATTGCCTTTAAAAGTGCTCTCACAACACAAACAAATATATATACTTATCCCCAGCTTAGTATATATCTAGGATTTTGATTGGTTAACGCACGTCGTTACAAAACCCATAGCCTTTGGGTGTTGCTAACTCATATCCCCGGACGTTGCTAACCATTATCCCGGGGAACTTCACGCAAGTTTTCCTTAGTTCCATGATTGCTCCTTGTGAAATATTGAATTCTGTAGATTAACCATGATGTTTGTAATAAAATATTTAATTCAATAACGATTTTGTCCTATTATGCCGATCATTAACACTCATTTCATAAAATGCATCACTTGACTGCCACATTTGTAAGGAATGGGACTACTGACCTAGCTATGCAAATTACCCACGTTGACGTCACACCATCTATGGCGTAATGCTCACAACATTGAGCGCCAAATTTGACTCAATCCAGTTTCTCTGTCTCCGTATTAAAAATGTCTTATATTTGACTACCTGTAGGGTTCTACCAAAGGTAGTCCCCTACACCCCATAAAAAATATGTAAAATTTCATTATTTCAATAAAACTTTTTTAGATAATGAAAAAAACGTTGTTTTCGCGTTACACTTTGTACCCGAATTTCCATAAAACTCGCCCGATTCGGACTAAGACCGGGGATAAATTCGTTATCTACGTTCATATCCGTAGATATGGATATTTTAACACCCTTCGGCTACACCTCATGGTGTACTGGGGTACTTCAAGGTGTTAAAATATCCATATCTACGGATATGAACGTAGATAACTTATAATATTACAACCAGGTCAAATTTTAAATTGAAAAAAACCCATTACCATTGGATATAGCCGTGATGTCTTTCAAGTAACTTGTAGTTACCCCACCATTTCTTGTGAATTGTGTCTATTAAATCACCTATAAATAAACAAATAACAACATTCATTTACACAGTATTTTATAAAATCTATAGCTATGACTAAATACATAAAATAGAAAATTCAAATATATTGCAAAATTGCAAATTTTTTTACATTAAAAAAAATATAACAGCCCCATAAGAATTTTGGGTATAGAAATATATAAATTCATCTCTTGGATTTCTCATCTGGCAATTAAACCCAATGCTTAAGAAGTATTTATCTATTTGTAAGGAATATTTAAAGCCACATCTGATGGGGTGCCTCATGTAAAGTGCCACACTAAAAACTACTGCAACAATTACAAGACATTCATAGGTTGCCTTTTGCAAATCAAAAGGTCTAGTCACACTGTGGATTCATTGATTTTTGTGGGTACCAATTTTCGAGGTGCATCTATTTGTATGTAAAGAATGTAATGAGTTATTATAATACATGTTTATTTTTGTATGACATAAGGTTGGTGCAATTTAACCAGATTCCACTAATCTCAATTTCTTCTGGTGGATCTATATACTTACCATCAGGATAAGATTTTAATTCATTCTTGTAAAACTGTAAGTTATCATTTTGATCAAGTTTATCACTTTTACCCTGAAAAAATATTTAAATAAGGTTTCTTGAACAAGAAATAAAATTGATTATTGTCATATGTGATCAGGTGATAGATGCAGTTTTGTGACAAACTTAGTTACTTAAACTATTTACCGGGTTTGTAATAACACAAGCAACACAATGGGTGCCACATGTGGAGCAGGATCTGCTTACCCTTGTGGGGCACCAGAGATCACCCCAGTTTGTGTGGGGTTCATGTTGCTTACTCTTTACTTTTCTATGTTGTGTCATGTGTACTAAAAATGTAATTGTCAGTTTGTCTTTTTCTTTTTTAGCCATGGCGTTGTCAGTTTATTTTCAACCTATGAGTTTGACTGTCCCTCAGGTATTTTTTGGCCCCTCTTAAAGTTAAATACATGTATCATGATCTCATATTTTCAGGTAAGGCGATTGAAAATGTGTTCCCCATCACCTCTTATCAAAGTTGGTTTACTGAATGATGAATGATGAGTTGTTCAACTTTACTCAAAATCTGGAGTATGACAAGTAAACAAGGCCTTTCAGTTATAAAACGTAACTCAGTACTTGGGGAGAACAAAATTTAAGCTTGTAACACCAAATCCAGTTAATTGATATTATAATAATAAAATAATCCTTTTCTTAACCTTGTTAAAGTAACATAGATTTTTTGTAATCATGGTAATGTTGATTTTTATATATTTTCTTCAAATTTATTGCCATTTTCTCCTTTTAAAATCATTACATGTATGTACAAAAAAAAACTATCTCTTATGAACAAGTATTCATCAAATACATGCCTGGCTATTAGGTTATATATCATAAGCTTTAAATCTTACAGGATATCCATTTCGATAATCCTCTGTATCTTTCTTTTTCCAGTCACCAGAACTCCATCCAGTTGACCATCCAGATGTCCAATCATCATTGGTTGAACTGTTCTTAAATCTGGTTTTCTGTAAGTAAAAAAAGTACAATCTTTGTTGAAAGTATATTATCATTATTACCATATAAAATAAGAAGATGTTGCATGATTAACAACAAAACTACTATCCAACAAGCAGCAGAGTCCATATATTTTCAATGTTCACCAAGTTATTCTTCTTTTAGAAGTTCAGTAGTAGTTTTTATATTAACCTTTCTCACACTCCATAGACGGTGCAAACAGAAAGAACTGTCAGTGAAAAAGATTAGATTTTAAGATTAAATGTCCATTTTCTAATAAAATATTAAAAGGGTAACAAGTTAATGTCCTTGCTTATAAACTCATCCTATCATTTCTTTTATAAAGATTGTTTGAATATTACTGTCAGATTACGCCTATTTTATGTATTTCTTCAATATCATTAACAGTGCTCCAGCTAGAAATCAAAAGGGGCAGGGTGCCAGTATAGGGCAGGAAACTTTTTTATGATAGGAAAAGGCACTGCTCATTTCTTTTGTCTACGTTCCTGCGTGTATCACGAGTGCACATATTTTTTTACTCTATATGTTGTTAATAAAGTTGCATATGTTGTTGTTTTGATTATTTATTCTATAAAATTTGCATTAGAAAAGACATTCATACTATATCATATTCATAATACATGGCAATACACGTTCATACTATAAGCCAAAAGAGGCAAAATATACTTACTATTCTCCCCCATCCCCTTTCCTTCCAAAAAAACTACATAAACTAAACACCTCATAGTTTAGCATACATATATATCAGGGATGGGGTTGATTACTTTAAAATGTAATGATTAAATTACAATTACTTTGCTAATAAAATGTAATCGATTACATTACAATTACACCCTATTTTATATGTAATCGATTACATTAGGTTACTTTTCTTTATTGTAATCATGATTACTTAAGATTACATTGTATATTGCTATATCAAAGTTTTTTTATAACTTTTTATTCTCACAATAAAGCTTATTTTGGTAATTTTTTTTAAAAGCCTTAATTCATTCATCTTTTTAAAAGAATTTACAGACAAGACAGTTACAGTACTAGTGTAAAATAGCTATAGACAAGTGTCCTTTCTCTCTGTAAAAGATATTACTTTATTTCTAACTACAAATTGTAACCAACTGTCTAATTAACAAAAAAACTGAAAATATGGAAAAATTAATTAAGTATAGTTTTATTGTCTGTTGAGACATAATTGACACATCCATTAATGTGTTTACAGGTGTTAATCACTACTTCCATTTTTTTAAACAAACAATAGGTGGGCTTGGGTATTAAAATTTTATTGTCTTAATAACCATATCAATAAAGTTAAAAGTGGTTGATTGTCATTATTTGTTTGAAAATTTTTAATACTTGATCTAATTGAAATTAATAGAATTATTGTCAGGTGAAAACACAAAACAGTTTTGTAACTTAGGAAAAATTATACATTTCTCTTTATATTAAGAAACAGTTTTAATATTGTATTGATGAAACTTCTGACGTCACCTATTGTTTACTTTGCATATTGTTTGCAATATTATGCCATATGTATACACTGTACATGTACTTGTTTATACCGGTGAGCCTTAAGGCTTAAAGTTAATAAAAAATAAAAATAAGAAAGCACATATTATACATGTACACAAATTTATGGAAAATAAAATTTATTCAATTTTGTCAATAAATGAAACCTGGTTTTAACTTCCATTTTGAATTAAATGGGCTTATATATTTATACCGACCATCAAAGTCAAATAGGAACTAAATGTTGTCTGCATTTGAATTGAAATGTATTTATGTAAAAATATTGGGTAAACTGATATGAAATTGGAGTTAATATCAGAAGTTTTCAATGAAGGAAAACAAATCCTTTCAAGGCATATTCTTGTATCATAAGAGCTCAATCTCACAAAGAAATATTGGAGAGTGAATTTCCTTTTGTAAGCTGTTAACAAAATAAAACACTTGGTTATACAGATTTGTTATATAGATGATTACATTAAACAAGGTTCCGTCATTGTGATTACTAGTTTCATAATTTTTCATTCAAGCTTTACATTTTCTTATTTTCATCTTGTCTATCAAAAACTATTTTTATATATATACAAGATTTGTAATCAGCAAGTAATCATATGAATGTAATCTTAAAGTAAGCTAAATGTAATCATGATTACACCTGTTTTTTGCCATGTAATCGATTACATTACGATTACTTGTAATCAGAAATGGCATGATAACTGATTACATAGGATTACACTGCAAAATGTTATCGATTACAGCTGATTACGATTACTGATTACGATTACTGATTACGATTACCCCATGCCTGATATATATGCATGTATGTGACAGAGTAGTTGTATTTCAAAATTTTCATCTAGAGCTTGGCCCCTCAAAACCTTTTTTTCATTGTTCATGTTGTTTGTGTTCAGTTTGTTTGTGTTCAGGAATTATTTAGTATAGCTTCAACAAGTTGATTTGTGATGATAGTTTAAAAAAAAGCACACTACCATTTTGAAACATTCATAGCTTAAAACACCATTATGTACAAATTTCTTAATTGAGAATGTATAAAACATGGATTGCCAAAAGTATGATTATCAAAAATAAATTGCAATATATTTTTTGTGTATATATATATCCTTAAGGTAACATTCTTATATAATTTTGTATTCTATTGGTTACTTTTTCCTATTCTTAATACTAGATAATATTTTAGGAGCACAAATTTGTAATAAGCTTTTTCAGGAGAAGTAACTCCAACATTAATTTCCAACATGTTTACGTCTGCTTGTTGAGATGGACGTCGTTCCTGTGAAGGCATAGTTTTATTTTGATTACTTAAACTCTATTCTAAAGTTATGAAAGTCTTCCATTGCGAATTGGAGATGGAAAAAGCCCACCCAAGCTTTAAACACTTGTGTCATATTCATCAAATTTATGACAAAAAGGCACATTGTCTTAATTAAATTACCTAGTAATTAACACCTTTGAAGTCCTATCAACAATAATTGATTGTAATGACTTGAATAACCTGGGGGCAATCACCAGGTGTCACCACTGTGTATCATAGTACAGCAGATATAGGTACTAACCAAGTTGGCGTGGGCGATTTTGATCTTACACGATAACAAAATCTTTGTTTTGTTCACATAATATCCATGTGTACTTCAATCTAAACATAATTGCTGTTTTAAGAAATGATTTTGTCGTAGGTTGGTGATAAGATATGTGTCATTATTTTCCAAAAACAAGAGGGATTACTAAAACATTGTAAAAGCATGTGCAAATACTTGTCAAAGAAGTTGGCTCTCGTCTCATCCGATATAATTCTATATTCATTGCAACTCTTTTTCTGATAGAAGGTCAATGTGTGTGTGTAATAAGTATAGCTGTTTCAATAATTAGCATTGAAATCTTTCATACATATGTTATTTTTCGATATTTGATACCTAAACAAGAGGCTGTCACAACGACAGCAAACCAGATTTATTAATATTTATTTGTGTCCTGGCAATATCACAAGAACCATTACTGATGAATGGTGAAAGTGAAAATCGTCAATATCAAATTTGACCTCCATTTTGTCATCAGTATCAACATCTTAAAATTGGAAAAGCTTAGATTGAATGGTTCATGAGTAAATGCAACAACCTGAATTGAAACGCCATTTCACAATCTTTCAAGAACCATATAACTCCTGAATGGTAAACGTCAAAATCATCATTATTGAACTTGACCTCTAATTTGCCATCAGTAACAACATATAAAAATTTCAAAAGCTTTGGTTGAATGGTTCATGAGAAAATGCACGGACACGACTGGAAACACCATTTTTCAATCTTTCAAGAACCATAACTCCTGTTTTTTGCCATGTAATCGATTACATTACGATTACTTGTAATCAGAAATGGCATGATAACTGATTACATAGGATTACACTGCAAAATGTTATCGATTACAGCTGATTACGATTACTGATTACGATTACCCCATGCCTGATATATATGCATGTATGTGACAGAGTAGTTGTATTTCAAAATTTTCATCTAGAGCTTGGCCCCTCAAAACCTTTTTTTCATTGTTCATGTTGTTTGTGTTCAGTTTGTTTGTGTTCAGGAATTATTTAGTATAGCTTCAACAAGTTGATTTGTGATGATAGTTTAAAAAAAAGCACACTACCATTTTGAAACATTCATAGCTTAAAACACCATTATGTACAAATTTCTTAATTGAGAATGTATAAAACATGGATTGCCAAAAGTATGATTATCAAAAATAAATTGCAATATATTTTTTGTGTATATATATATCCTTAAGGTAACATTCTTATATAATTTTGTATTCTATTGGTTACTTTTTCCTATTCTTAATACTAGATAATATTTTAGGAGCACAAATTTGTAATAAGCTTTTTCAGGAGAAGTAACTCCAACATTAATTTCCAACATGTTTACGTCTGCTTGTTGAGATGGACGTCGTTCCTGTGAAGGCATAGTTTTATTTTGATTACTTAAACTCTATTCTAAAGTTATGAAAGTCGACTGGAAACACCATTTTTCAATCTTTCAAGAACCACAACTCCTGAACGGTAAAAGTCAAAATCGTCATTATTGAACTTGACCTCCATTTTGTCATCAGTAACAACATATTAAAATTTGGGAAGCTTAGGTAGAACAGTTCATGCGTAAATGCACGGACACGACTGGAAACTCCATTTTTCAATCTTTCAAGAACCATAACTCCTGAACGGTAAAAGTCAAAATCGCCATTATTGAACTTGACCTCCATTTTGTCATCAGTAACAACATATTAAAATTTGGGAAGCTTAGGTAGAACAGTTCATGCATAAATGCACGGACACGACTGGAAACTCCATTTTTCAATCTTTCAAGAACCATAACTCCTGAACGGTAAAAGTCAAAATCGCCATTATTGAACTTGACCTTCATTTAGTTGTCAGTAACAACATATTAAAATTTTAAAAGCTTTGGTTGAACGGTTCATGAGTTAATGCACGGACAACATTTGATTGCCACCCGCCCGCCCGACCGACCGCCCGCCCGCCGTACATCCCCAAATCAATAACCGACATTTTTGTCACAAAAATCCGGTTAAAAAGTGTTGTGTACGGTGTTTAGCTGACCACATAAATCCTTATGTATGGTGCATAGTTGTTGTACACCGTACACAAAAACATTATTTTTATACTCGTTTATTATCCAAAAAAATTCAAGAAATGAGTAATCACATGTAGGTTTATGATTGGTGACTATTACATTTGTACTTTTGCCCTGTATTACGTTTCTTTCAGATAAAACATGTAAATGTCTCAACAACTGTATCGAAATTGAAAGTTGGTGTTGACATTCACAACTATTTGCTCATGTACAAGTTAATTGTTCTTATAAGGATATCAAATTTGTTTTATGAATAGGAAAAAATTGATGCAAAAATTATTTGGGAGCAGGAATTTCAAATGTTGAGAAATGTATCTTGAATATTGATAAAGCAAAACAAAGATTTTCGTTACTGTGTAAGGTCAAAATCGATCATGCCAGCTTGGTTAGTACCTATATCCGGTGTACTGATGATACACGGTGGTCACATATGTAATTTAACTTCTGGTAAGAAATAGATGAAACAGAAGGCAATTTAACCAAAACGGCACAAGGGTTTTTCAGAAAAAAAGGTGTCAGGACAGAAGGGCACGGCTGAGGGCACCGGGGGCGAGGCGCCCTTCCATTTTGGGACCAACGAGATCACTAATTAACAAATGATTATGAAGAAATCAATTTCATGCAAATTTTTGTCTGATTACACCAAAAAAAGAGAAAGTTTATGATTTTCTACAATATGTAGAATATACAAAGAATCTGATAGTTAAAAGATTAACAATATTCTTTTAACATGTTTATAACAGAAGAATTCGTTTTTTTTTCAATTACTATTTTTATCTTTGTTTTGTTTTGGTAACTAACATGGTTAATAGCATTTCCATTTCAATTCTTATTTTAGAACAACCCAACAAAATGAGTTTTCCGGGAAAATTTATTCAAAACACACCTGCATGTCTCTTCATCATTTTCAGGGCAGATTCAGGTATAATTTTAATAAATTATAAGATTTTTAATGAAGCTTGTTAAAGTATTAAATGTATTTAAATTTAAATAAACCTGTCAACAGAAGCCATGTACATGTAATATCATAATTCCAATTATGCAAGAAACTTATGATTTATATTGTCTTTGTCTATTACATGTAAATATGAAACTGTTTTATGAATCTTGGTTTTTTTTTGGTTGTATGAGCAAATACATTAATTTGCTGAGCAAAATGGTCATCTCTGGTTGTTTCTTATTTTACCTGTCATTTATTGAATTTATTGTATCCTTTTATTGTCAGTATGCTGTCAGAAGTCCTGGAGCAAAAGCACAGGCCAAATCCTTCTTCCTGTAACGTAAACAGCTGAGCTAACGGAGTATAATGTCACAAGACAGATTATGACTTTATGTAATTACTTTGAGTATTTCACTAAATACTTATTTTATAATAATCATTGTGTTATGATGTTTATGTATCTTGATCGACAAGGGCCCATGATTGGTAAAATAAATAATGTTGTATGTCCTATATTTTATAAATTATGTGAGCCCCTTACTCCATGTACCCAGGCCTGAGCTTCTGTCTCTTATATTCTAGCAAGATAAATGAAATGAATTGTTTTTTTTTCCTTGCTGATATCATTTGAATGCTTAGTGAATGTAAAAACTAGAACAAAATATGACTTGATACAATTTGAGGAAAACGAAAGTACAAAAATTTATGTACCCTATCAATAAAATTTGTGGGTTTATCTTCTTCCATTTTTTCTTTCTTGTCTTTTTCTTTATCTTTAGATTGACGTGTAAAGTAACTTCCCATCGTCGTTTGTTTCGATTTGTCTTTAGAACTTTCGTTCATCTCAAATATCAGGAAATATAAATGCTTGATTGGATACTGCACAACAAATCAAACGATTGTGAAACCGGAAGTTAAATGTCTTATCTTACGAAAGTAAATCATTCGATAGCGCGTTTATGTGATTATAGTATAATCCGTTAATCATTAATTATTTTTATCACCTTATATTATAAAAACAAATTTTAAAGTTTTCTTGTACAATTATGATCTATATATCAGGATAGTACGAAACTATACGTGCACACTTTACAAACATGGCTGCCCCCATAGAAAATATAAAAATTCAGAAATTTTGATATTTCATTTAAATTAATGCAATATGGTTTTCGTTCAAATACAAAGAACGTTCGGCAAACCATTTGCATTTAGGTAAAGCACATATTTTGTAAATGACAAACTCTTTGTCATAAACTTTTAACCTTGGCCAATGTCTTTCCAACAGTGCCTGACAGTGGTACTTTGGGCATGGACCCCCCTTTTTTTGATTATTTTTTTTCTTAAATCATTTAAAATTCTTTGTTATGAGACAGGCGTTTCTTGTTAAAAGAATGAAATCTATATACTTTTTTGGTACTCTGTCAGACTGTCACTGTCTGAGTGTCTGTTATTCATACTTGCTAAAATCTATGCGGTTTATATAACTATAACTAATTTATAGTTTCTAATATGCCTTTTATAGCACTTAACATCTATCAACAGGGAAAATTATCACCGTTTTTGCACGTGTTATGCTAGTCCAGAAAATCATGCTGTCTGCTGTGGGTAAATTTCAATTTTGACTTTTAGGCGACAAAGCATAAAGTCAAAATAGCCTATCTTGCCAAATTACCTGGATCTTCTACATGACACAGTGTTCATCATGCTCATGTACACACACTTTCCGCCTGCCATTTAATATGAGGCAGGCATAACCTGTGAATGGGGACGAAGTCTGTATGTATTATTTTCTTAATTCAATCATGTTGATAAAAGAAACCGAAATACCGTACGTAACGTTCCCGATTTTGGTTCTGTTGTTAGGGAATTAGCTGTGACGTTCTTTAAGTTATGACGTCATATTCGATGTAAACAAAAGAAACGCTTTCATCAGGGAACGTAACGGTTTTTTTTCATATCAAACAATTATTAAAATTGAATTTGTATTGAGATCCAATCTTATGTTTTACTAGACTGATAAATATAAAAAAAAAATCAAAGTCTCATGCAAACAAGACAGATTTCTGCGCAAATGCGGGAAAACCGGAACAGGAACTAGATCTGAAAAAAAACGTTAACGATTTTGAGTTCATTAGTACAATGAAAAATTCGGGAAATTTTCCCAGATTTTTTTTTTTTTTTTTTTTTTCATTGATTTTTCTACCGTAATTGGGGACTTCGTCCCCATATTAATGATTTTGAATTCACATGTCTTTGTTACCATGTATGTGTGTTCTGATTTCTTACTCATACCAACTGAGCCCTCATAAGTAAACTGACTTCTTAACAATAATGTTGTGGAAAATAAAGAGACATTTGGTCATTGATGATGGTGACCAAATCTTTTAGCAGATCACTCTGATCCAATGCAAGAGTGTCGGTGTAAGGAATGAACAGTAAAAAAGTGTGGTAGCAATTTAACAGGAGATGCTTAACATTTCCCTCTCAAATAATCTTCTTTTACTAGTGTTTTTTTAGTTTTAAACATTGGTGAACTACCCCAGAACTGTTGCCTCATGTTTTGTCAGAGTAATAAAAATTAGCCAAATACAAAATAAAGTATGTTTGTGTACACAAAAATCTGTTTATTTAAATACTTTACAAACCATGCAAACAGTTGTTAAACATAAAACATTGTAAATTTTCTTAATCTTTTAATAGGATCCTCAACAGATGTAACCAAAATTTGGCAGTCGGAAGGAACTTAGAAACATGTAAAATAAAATTAAGGACACACTTTAACACAGCATTGAATTCATCATCAAAGAAAACTTCCCAGAATTCCTCAAAATGGCTTTTAGGACTTTCAGGAATATGTGGCTGTGTTACCATAGCAATAAAACACTGTCCTGTGGCACACTGTAAAACAAATGTGATCAAATCAAGACTAGACCATTTAGACAATGAAGATGTAAAGAGTGATGCTAAATTTGATTGGTCAGGATTTTTTAAATTATTAGTTCCAGAATTAGGATATTTAATAGCTGCAATCATAGTAAGTTATATAAATGCACCTGTATGACTTTTTCTTGTTATTGAAGACCTTACAGTGACCCACAGTTGTTAATGTCAGTGTCATTAAGTCTCTCGTGGAGAGTTGTCTCATCAGCAATCATACTACATCTTCTTATTTTTATAAGTCAATTATAATATGGGAATAGTATTATAGTGCTGGTTCATTCGATATTAAACCATTTTAAACACTGCTATATATACCATAACATAGAAAAAAGCTATATATTAACATTTCCAAAAAAAAGTGGCAAAAATTTGTACTTTCATACATTGTTTGTACCTTCTACATAGAAAAAAAAGTATAAATACACTTTTATTTCTGGTGATCATTTATAGGGATGTAATTGTTTTTATTGTTACCAGGTGAAAGCATAAAGAAAGATGTAACGATACGTATACATGTACGTATTATCCTGTACTAAACAATATCAATATGTTCTATTTTCAGAGTGCCTTAGCTGCTGCCTTTATAAATATAAAAATTCCAATAGTTCTTGGTGAATTGGTAAATGTCCTGTCAAATTTTTCCAGAGAAGAGGCTCAAAATATTTTAGACGAAATCAAGAAACCTGCTTTAAAATTAGTTAAATATTATTGCATACAGGTATAATAATTTAGACTTTTTAAAATTCGATGTAAAATAGTGTTATTTGATATTACAGTTTGTTCTATATACACAACTGTTATTTTGAATAAATGCAGATTTCAGAAAATGCACCACCGTTTTTAGTTTACAACATTGTTTGACAAGAGAAAAAATGAATCCATTACAAAATTTTCAGCAAGCAAGATAATATATAAATTTATATTAACAAAACATGACCTTTCAGGAAAACTAATTTACACCCTACTCCAAAGGATAAGGGTTTACCTCTGTCCACCTGTTCCTATCATGAAATTTTCATTGTATTCTCAGGAACTACAAATCAGAGTTTCATAAAATTTGTTATCAAGCTTTTTGTTTAAATAGCATGTTATACATTTGTACCTTGGAATGAGTTAAAATATTTATGATAATTCCACCTTATGTAATAATGCTGTATTTTGATTGGATGAGAAACATGGTATTTTTCACCAATTTATACATATTAAGATTTCTTTTCTCTGCCGGGGTGTTTGCCATTAGGGAATTCCATGTGCCGGGGTATTTGCTAGCAAATACCATGGCAGATATGGGAAATACCCTAGCAAATACCATGGCAGATGGGGAATACCATGTCTAAAAATAACTCAATGAATTATTTCTATTCTAATATGACAAATTCATGGTCATTCCAAATATATGGTTCCAGATGAAAAAATTAGGATAAAAAGCATCATTATTGAATTTGAACCGACTGACGTAAATAATCCGTGAATGACGTCATAAATAAAACTCAAAGGAATCGAATATTGTCAACCGATCACATAAAACTGAGATCCACTTGTATTACGCTTCACTGAAACTGATGAACAAAGTGTAGTAGTCAGTCGAGAACCAGCTTATGATCATAAAAAGGGAGATATATATACAGTCAGTGACTGTACATAAAAAAAAAGGATAAGAAACGATTATACGGTTAATGCAACTTGACTTCGCAAATAGCACAGCTGCAGTGTATAAAAAAATTATACATTCAAGTCGAAGTTTCATAAGATTCAAAAATGTATCTGATTATAATCAACTTTCTGAGGTGGAACATTCGGTGGAATTAAACAATTATATCATGCTTACAAGGGGTATTTGCCAAAAATACCGGTTTCGAGGTAATCAAATTTCCCTCGCCTAACGGCTCTGGAAATTTGTACCTCTCAACCGGTATTTTTGGCAAATACCCCTTGTAAGCATGATATATTTGTATAATATATGTTTGGTATGTATAAACTTTTCAACATATAATTTAACAATGTTGTTTTGTATTACAGGGTTTGTTGACATTCTGTTACATATCACTGCTTACAACTGTAGGAGAAAATGTTGCCACAAGTTTACGTAAACAGCTGTTTGATGCCTACCTCAGACAAGATATAGAATTCTTCGATAGAAATAAAACTGGAGAATTGGTAGACAGGTATAGGATGAGACTCTTTTATACTATTGATAGGTTTTTTATGCTCCACCTACGATAGTAGAGGGGCATTATGTTTTCTGGTCTGTGGCTCCGTTTTCATTCGTCCGTCCGTTCGTTTGTCCCGCTTCAGGTTAAAGTTTTTGGTCAAGGTAGTTTTTGATGAAATTTAAGTCCAATCATCTGGAAACTTAGTACACATGTTCCCTATAGTATAATCTTTCTAATTTTAATGCCAAATTAGATATTTACCCAATTTCAAAGTCCATGGAACATCATGAACATGGAAAATGATAGTGCGAGTGGGGCATCCGTGTACTTTGGACACATTTTTGTTATGTCTAAGAAGTAGATTTTTTTGAGCTGTGTATTATTTTTACAGTTATTTGAAGGATTTCACATTGGACAGAAGAACAAACATTTTTTTAATAGGAAAATTTTAACAATTTTGTTAAAAACTTAAAATTTTAAAGATTTGTTTCCAGATTTTTGTAAATTTTCTAAAATAAGTACACTTTTTCAATTTTGTTCAAAGACATCATTTATTTATTTAAGTACATTTTATCCAAGTTTCATGGATTATCATATTACAAAATGTATTGATATAAACAATTTTTGTATTTATGAAGAATTTCCAATGCAGAGTTTATTGTTTATGGCAAAAATGTTTATGCTGTTGAATTGATATGTCAATTTATACATTCATGTATCAAACAATAAAAAATATTAAGATGTTGGACTTTCATTTTGTATTGATTTTGTTAGGGGGGTTAACACAATGTTAACAAAAATTGGTAGATCTACCACACAAGTATTCTGCAAAAATTGAATCATTTATTAATCACAATGAAAAATTTAGAAATGTTTAACAGGGAAATATTTTTTAATTTTTTTAGTTTTAATTTTTTTTATCTTAAATTTCATTGATGAACATCATAAAATCTACAAAATTTACACATTCAAATAATCCATTGCACAATGTTGTGAGTATATATTCTGCAATCAAATAGGTTCAGTAAATATCTACCTTTTTTTTACACAAAAAATTATCTTCTATAGCATTTTATTGGTACAAATGTATCAAAATTAATAAATGTTATTTTGACAGAATACATGTTTATTGTATTTCAACTCTCAGACAGAAAATACTTTATTCAGGTTATGAATAAGTCATCGGAGTTCACAAATCAATAATTCCATCAAAATTACTACTATAAAGACATTACAATGCTCTTTGAAGTTATTTCATGTGAAATTTTGAATTAGAAAAAGACTGGCTATTCCAGAAAAAAATGTATGGGGGGGGGGGGGGGGGGTGGTAGACTCTAAACATCCAGAATTCTGATTTGTTTTAAGAATAATGAACGCAAGAGGTATTTGTCAAATGTCAAGGTTGCAGGTAGTCAGCAAATAATTATCACAACTAAAAACAAACATTGTAAGGTGATTTTGAGCTTGACCTGTTCAATGAACATTTATTTTTTTATGACCTTTAGCTATCCTGTAGACATCTTGTTCGTTTATCTTCCTTGTTGGGTTGCTGTCTCATTTGTTTTTCTACATCTTGTTTGTTTATCTTCTTTGTTGGGTTGCTGTCTCATTTGTTTTTCTACATCTTGTTTTCTTCATACATTTTGTATTTAGAATAGCTATATATTCTAGGACAAAAGAAATAAATTTGTTCGATTAAAAGAATGGATCAGATTAATTTTACAGCTCTTCTATAAACACATGCAAAAAAAAATTTTGATCAACTTGCTTGTTGTGTCTGCTTGGATGTTTGCAAACAATAGGTAGGCGGAGTTTCAATATAAACTGGGATTTGATTGGACATGAATTGAAGTTAATGTTTATTGCCCAATCAAATTTCATTATATAGTAAACAGACTACCTACCTGTTGTTTACAAACATTCAAACAAACATAGCAAGCAAGTTGATCAATGGTTTGCTATGCATGCTTTAATAGAAAAGCTGTAAAGAATATTTTCTTTTGCAGATTGACCTCAGATATCCAAGACTTCAAAAGTTCTTTTAAACTATGCATATCATCAGGACTCAGGGCCACAGCACAGGTAAAATACTTATGTATATACATTTTATCTTCCATGGCATTAAAATGAAAAAAAAATAATTAAAGTTTTTAGATAACTGTAAGTTCTAATATTAATCTACAAATAGAAATATTACAGCAATTATATAAAAGTAAAAAGAGATGGGGTGATTGCCAATGAGACAACTCTCCACAACAACAGAATGACACAGGAATTAACAGCTATAGGTCACTGTACGCCTTTTAACACTGTACATAGCCCATACTGCAAAATAAGCATATTGAGATCAATTGAAATGTCAAGTTCTTTAGCTTTTTTATGCACTTTGGGGTAAATAAAGATATTATTAGCTCACCTGACCCAAAGGGCCAAGTAAGCTTTTCCCATCACTTGACGTCCGTCCTCGTCCGTCGTCAATAACTTTTACAAAAATCTTCTCCTCTGAAACTACTGGGCAAAATTTAATCAAACTTGGCCACAATCATCATTGAGGTATGTAGTTTAAAAAATGTGTGGCATGACCTGGCCAACCAACCAAGATGGCCGTCATGGCTAAAAATAGGGGTAAAATGTAGATTTTGGCTTATAACTCTGAAACCAAAGCATTTAGAGCAAATCTGACATGGTACAATTGTCTATAAGGTCACGATCTATCTGCCCTGAAATTTTCAGACAAATCAGACAACCTGTTGTTGGGTTGCTGCCACCAAATTAGTAATTTTAAGGAAAATTTTGCAGTTTTTGGTTATTATCTTGAATATTATTATGGATAGAGATAAATTGTAAAAAGCAATAATGTTCAGCAAAGTAAGATCTACAAAAAAGTCAACATGACCAAAGTTAAGGAGTTATTGCCCTTTATAGTAAATTTTTAACCATTTTTCAAAAATTTTAATATTCTTTTAAAAAAATCTTCTCCTGTGAAACTACTGGGCCAAATTTAACCAAACTTGGCCACAATCATTATTGGGGTATATAGTTTAAAAAATGTGTGGCGTGACCTGGCCAACCAACCAAGATGGCCACCATGGCTAAAAATAGTACATATGGGTGACATGTAGATCTCTGAAACCAAAGCATTTAGAGCAAATCTGACAAGAGATTAAATTGTTTATCAGATCAAGATCTATCTGCCCATAAATTTTCAGACAAATCAGACAACTCCTTTTGGGGTTTCTGCCCCTGAATTAGTAATTTTAAATAAAATTTTGCAGTTTTTGGTTATTATTTTGAATACTTTTATAGATAGAGATAAACTGTAAACAGCAATAATGTTCAGCAAAGAAAAATCTACAATTAAGTCAAACATGACCAAAATTTTCAAATGACCCTTTAAGGAGTTATTACCCTTTAAAGTCAATTTTAAACAATTTTCATAAATTTTTGTAAATTTTTAGAAAATATTTTTCACTGTAATTACTGGGCCAAGTTCATTATAGATATAGATAATTGTAACAACAAGAATGTTCAGTAAAGTAAGATCTACAAACACATCACCATCACCAAAACACAATTTGTCAAGAATGTATCTGTGTCCATTGTTTAATATGCACATAGACCAAGGTGAGCAACACAGGCTCTTGAGAGCCTCTAGTTTATTTAACATTTGTATACTTTTAGTACTAAGCAATCTCTTTTTACATTAAAGAGGAAAATATTTGTTTTCATTAGAGCTTTTGAAATAGTTTTCGTGAATATCGGATGACTGAGAATTATTTGAAAATGGTCATACTTTTTGAATGCAACTTATGTTTTTCAATAACCTGTCACAATAATAGAATAATATTAATAACTTACAGTAAATGTCATTGTTATATGTAGCTGATCTTGCCAAAATACTTTTCTAATATACTGTTAATTCATTATCCTTCATTGAATACCAATTTTCATTGGTTTCGATGATACATGTGAACCAAAAATTCAATGTTCTCGAACTGACACATTTTCTGTAGGCTTTGTATGCAGAGATTGAGAAACCACAAAATCAAATACCCACACAAATGCAAGTTTGCCTCAATCCACGAAAACTGATACCCGTGAAAATAAACGAATCCATAATATTCTGAGGATTGGAGGGATAGATAATATAACAAACTAATATTTACAAACAGAATAGTTTGTGACTAGCTGTTTTATCTCTTTTTTTCAGACAATAGGATGTGTTGGGACTATGTATACCATATCTCCAAAATTAACGGGACTAATGATCACAGTTGTGCCAGCTATTATAGGAACAGGGACACTTATGGGGTCTGGTCTAAGGAAATTATCTAAAAAGGCCCAGTCACAGGTGAGGCATTGTACATTTTAAAGTGGGCTTTGTTTCAGAAGGACATGAAGGAGAAGGTAGGTTTTGGAGTCAAAATGACCTTGTATGGAGCTGGTTCTATACTTCTGAAAAACTTGTAATTTAAAAGTAAACTGATACTCGATTCATATTGTATCATAAACCATACAATCTTCATATCAGGAAAGACCCAGTTACTGATATGATAGAAAGGACTTGGAAACAAGATGGATTCATTTGAGATGATATACCAACCACACACCTGAAAGTTATTTTAAAAAAGGAACTAAACTTTTATTCAGGAGAAAAACCGATTTTCAACACATTACATCTAAACACTGATAACTTGATCTTTTTAATGTTTGTCCCTTTTGGGAAGGACACTATTAATCATAAATTTACAAGAAAATATACTTGTACATTGAATTGTAACAACAAGAAGAAATTGAAATAAAAACTTTTTTTTCATATAATGCTATCATTTCCCACACAAAATAGCAAACTGAGAGTACAGCAGGTTATAGTAGCTTGCGTAAAATTGGTTAAACATATTGCTATGCGAATAAGTTCCTGGAGTATCAACTTCAATTTATTTGTACATGTAGTGAAATCTTCTCTATGTATTACATATAGAGAAGGTCACACTGCATGTACAAAAATTGAGACAACCTATTTCAAAACTTATATGAAAAAAAAAAAATAAAAAAATAAAAAGATATTATACAGATATTATACAAATAACCTGATATTTGTAAAAATATTAATTGTTAATTTTTATACGACCGCAAAAATTGAAAATTTTTTGGTCGTATATTGGTATCACATTGGCGTCGTCGTCCGAATACTTTTAGTTTTCGCACTCTAACTTTAATAAAAGTGAATAGAAATCTATGAAATTTTAACACAAGGTTTATGACCACAAAAGGAAGGTAAGAATTGATTTTGGGAGTTTTGGTCCCAATATTTTAGGAATTAGGCGCCAAAAAGGGCCCAAATAAGCATTTTCTTGGTTTTCCCACAATAACTTTGTTTGATTTCATCAAAAATTGAATAATTGGGGTTTTTTGATATGCCAAATCTAACTGTGTATGTAGGTTCTTAATTTTTGGTCCCGTTTTCAAATTGGTCTACATTAAGGTCCAAAGGGTCCAAAATTAAACTTAGTTTGATTTTAACAAAAATTGAATCCTTGGGGTTCTTTGATATGCTGAATCTAAAAATGTACTTAGATTTTTTGGGGAAAGACGGCTTCAAGCCGTCAATCCCCTAGGGGGTTGACCAGAGTGACACTCCCTCACATCATTCATTTTGTTTTTATACATGTTATAATGTGGAAAACCCCCCAACAAACCTTACTTAGATTGAAGAGAAGGAGACCCAGAAATAAATAGTTTGACTTTAAACACTTTTTTACACATTTCCCTTCTGTTTCTCACGAAACTATCGTATCTTGAACTCTCCTTTACACTATTTACGTTTATTTTACAATCCGGAAAAATTAGTATGACGAGATATTCTAAATATATCCAACCTACATTGTATTTTATAGTGAGTCTGTGACGTCATTCTTGGAAGAAGCAGGGATATCCTTCACAAGTTCACTGGTTATTTAAATCAATCTTAGAGATCGTGCATTAATAACAAATTGGTATTTGTTAAATCTAAACATAATATTGTTTACTGTAGATGATTTAAACATCAACATGCAATACTTTAATTTGTAGGTCAATAACTTTCAAAATAAACAAAGATCGTGGGGTTACATGAGACAGGGGAAAGAAACGATTTTATTACTTTTTTCGGGTCTCACTAATTAGAGACAAAAAGCGTCAAGAAGCGACAAGAAGCGTCAAAAAGACTATTTAGCGACAAGAAAAAAAATTCTTATTGTCGCTTCTTGTCGCTAAAATTCTTCTTGTCGCTAATTAGTGAGACCACTTTTTTCTGTAAAAATTCTGAGAATCTTCCTCCAATTCAGAGCACCTCAATTGATGAGTTATCCACTAAAATAAAAGTTAATGTTTTTAAACACTTCAAATGTGACATTTCATTGGATAAGTAGTCTTCTATTAAAACTAAATGTTTGTGTACCTACATAATCATTGTAATGGTAAAAAAATAAATAATAAAAATTTGCGTTTTGTAGTTTTAACATATTTATTATTTACAAATATTTCAAAATAAGATTTGGAAACAAGCTTCACACAGTTTACATTACTCTTAATGTTTTTTTTTTTTTTATAAGTACCTGTTTCCCTGTGATGAGAGTTGTAACTCGGAATTTTAACAATGGAAATTTTAAACTGAATAGATTTTTCAGTCCACACTTTCTAAAGAAAAAACTTAAAAATCCAAGGAGTACTGTCACAAAAAATGGAAAATGGCCCTAGCCTGCAGTTCAGTGATACACAATCAAGATTTCAATAAATATTGTAGTTGTTGTGAAATGACAGAATTCAGTGAGTTTTAGATAATTAGCTATCAACGTTAATCAATGGTTTAGATTTAGAAGATGCAAATCTCTTTCATTGGTCCAAATTGAATCCTAAACTAAGGAAATGAAATTACATACACAACAATTGATTTCAATATTGTCAACCTTTCTACATGTTCTAGCTGTTCTCTTTTTCATTCTTCATATGAAAACTATCAAAAGATACCCCCCCCCCCCCCCCCCCTGTTCCAAAAACATAATTAAATAGAAACAAGGGCCGTCTTTCCCTTCAGAGCTATTCAGCTCTTTGATTATTATTGGCACGGTTTTCAAGTTGGTTCAAATCGGGGTCCAAAATTAAACTTTGTTTGATTTCATCAAAAATTGAATAATTGGGGCTCTTTGATATGCCAAATCTAACTGTGTATTTAGATTCTTAATTTTTGGTCCCGTTTTCAAATTGGTCTACATTAAAATCCAAAGGATCCAAAATTAAACTAAGTTCAAAGCAAAATAAATATTTTAAGTTCATTAGACCACATTCATTCTGTGTCAGAAACCTATGCTGTGTCAACTATTTAATCACAATCCAAATTTAGAGCTGAATCCAGCTTGAATGTTGTGTCCATACTTGCCCCAACCGTTCAGGGTTCAACCTCTGCGGTCGTATAAAGCTGCGCCCTGCGGAGCATCTGGTTTAACCTACCCAGACAAAACTTTTAAATCTGAATATATTCATGAAAAGACATTATTTCTATATTGATAATTTACAATATTTAAGCAGAGTGACATATTCAAAAACTTTGATGTGAGAAATGTAAAATGCTAAGGAACATTTTGAACAAAAAAAACTAGTGACTTGTAAGAGCTTTAGAATTTGTATGTACATGATTTTTTTCCAATATTTTTTTATCAGCATGCAGCAAAGATGAACATTTTTCAAATTTCAGTTTCACAAGATTCTAATGCAATTATCTAAATAAATAAAGAAAATAAAAACATCTGATATCTGATAAATCTGTAAGAAGCTTTTCCTGAAATCACATAGTTAGTATAATATTTTTGTTCATTCTACAAAATTAGCAAATTGCTAATAGCAATACATTAATAAATCTACCCAACAATTTCTAAATTTACATTATTTCGTCATTGTCCATTATAAGTTGTTATCTACTTTTTAGTTATCAAAATCAACAGCAGTAGCAGATGAAGCTATAGGAAATGTTAGAACAGTCAGAGCTTTTGCCATGGAGTCTAAAGAAAATGAGTTTGTACATAAAATTACAAAATATATTTGCATTATTAAAACCTCATTAAAATTTATAAAATAATGCATGAATTCTTGACCGCTGTTAAAAAGAAAAAATATAAATATTGTGAATGCAAATTTTTTATAAAAGATAATTTTATTTATTGCAAACCTGATACTCAGCAAATTTTTCATTTATAAAATTATCTCAAGAATTTCTCCACCTTCTTCTTTCGTAATTCCCTCCTGTTTAGGAGCACTTGGATGAGACCGATAAATGTTTACAGTATCTGTTCGTATGGCCTACTACTCTTAAGTTTTTAGATATAAAACTGGCATGACCAAACACAGAGATATACCCCTTACTCTACGCACCACCTACAGTTATAACTTGTGTTGTTTTGGACCTTGAATTAACAAAAAAGTGTTGTAAAATTTGCCAATGCGAAAATTATTCACTGAAGAAGGGTCAAATAATGTCCTCATTTAAGTTTTTAACATGAAATAAACAAATTTAACACGAGCACGACAGCAACCATTCATCAACAGGTTTCTGTACTATAATTGATTATAAGGTTTTGGGAAAGACAGCACTTTATTTGTGTGAGGTAATTTATCCCTTAATTTTATTGATGCATATATTTGATAGAAGTAGGGAATGTGTCAAAGAGACAAAAACCTGACCAAAGAGTAGAAAACATCCCAATGCCACCAAGGGTCTTCTGAACACACAGAGAGAATATAACTCACCTGGATGTAGATTACAGCTTGCCTATAATCAATAATGTATACTAGTTCAGAGTTTTTTAAATCTTATGAAATAGGAAAAAAAATCAAAGAAACACTCTAGAGATAGTTGTGAATACATGTACCAGTATTGACTCTTTAGAATAAGTTGGCATTGAACTTCATCTATATATGAGGTAGTCCTCTGGTTAAGTTTTCGAATGGTATTATTTTATTCAATTTTCATGACGTTGATAGGTAAAAGTAGCATCTTAAAAAGCTTATAGAGTTTAAAAATATGAAGAAAAAAAACAATTATATTTTATGAGTTATATCTTTTCTTTTTAGAATGTTTGGACAGGAAGTAGAGAGTTCCAGGAAGTTAAATATTCAACTTGGTCTTGGTATAGGAGCATTCCAGTGCTTGGCTAATATTGCTTTAAATGGTAAGAATAAAACTGTAGTGGTGATTGTATGGTAGGGTAAAAATGAGTGGATACCGCTAGGTATTCACAGTTGTCTTGAAATAAAAGAATATGTGTCACAAAAGACAACAACACTCAGATATTTTTAACGCATAGTAATAGTTTTAATGGTTGACATGTTTCACCTATATATATATAGACGTCATCAGGTAAGAATAAAAGACAGATTATGAAATCATCAGAAAAACTGAATGAAGCAATCATTATTATACCAAATGAAATTGAGAATGGAAATGTGGAATGTGTCAAAAAGCAGAAAACAGCCGAAAGGCCACCAATGGGTATTCAACACAGCGAAAATCCTGCACCTGGAGGTGGTCTTCAGCTTTCCCTTTAACAAGAAGGGGTACTAGCTCAGTGACAATGGATGTCATACTAGTACTGAACTCCAAAACATGAACTAAAATTACAGCAGTCACAAGATTCTGCTTTTTCAGAATTTCAGAAAATATGAATTAAATAAGCAGTTATAAGTTTATATATAAGACATCAACCTACCAATGCAAAAAAGTGAGAGAATATATAAATGTAATAACATACCAGATTATCAAAAATGTTAGAAAGATTTACTGTGAATTCATTTATTTTCATGGATTGGGGGAAAATAGCATATTCATGGATATTTAAGTTCCTGATTTTAGCAAAGTATGCATACATTATTTTAGAAAATTTGTATTTTGTTGAACATTCAAATTCATGGTTCACCTGAACCCACAAAATCCACGACAATTGGTATCCAACGAATATTAATGAATCCACAGTATACATGCCTTGAATAGTTGCTGATCATTTATTTAGAATTTGTGGATTTGTTTTTGGTTGTATGCTGAGGTATTTAGAAATATTTGGTGATGAATTAATTTTTGTTTAAAGAATTTTGAACTATGTTTGAATGAGGCAAATTAATTTTCCAGATATTATATTAAGAACCACAGTGGTTGGTGGCACGAAGATTTATTAATTTTTACCCGTAATTTGTTAATGAAGCATGCTTGTTGGAAGACACATGATTTAGGGTATATCTAAAGAACTTTTATTTTTTCCAGGAATTGTATAAGGAACCATGTTTTTTGGTGACTGATGATTTTTGCTGTATATATATATATATATTTCAGGAATTGTATTAGGAACGATGTTTGCTGGTGGTAGATTGATGACAAGGGATGAAATATCTGCTGGTGATTTAATGTCATTTTTAGTATCAACACAAACTATTGAAAGGTAACATAGTACTCATGTACATAAATATTGTCAGCAAATATAATGTTATGAATTGAAAGTCACTAAAGGAAAGACATAAATATGACAGTTAAAAAAAGCAAAGACATGAAGTTATTGTAAAACAATAAGGAGATGTGGTATGATTGCGAAATGGTGTGGATATAAACAACTATAGATAATAGTATGGCCTTCAACAATAAGCAAAAACTATACCATATAGTAAGTTTTAAAGAGACTTAACATGATAATACCAGAAGGGGGGGGGGGTATGTACAACATTAAACATCATAGATAGAACATGTAGAAGAGCTAGATTACACATATCTTCTATAAAGATGCCTCATGGTCACAAGTTTTCACTATTCCTTTGTCTGCAGACACATGTAGTTATTTTTAGGCAGTTAAGCTGCCTTATGCGAGCACCCTGGATTTGGGTTCCCCTCTGGGAATTTTTGAAAAAGTGCCATTGCTCTGATCTGGCAGGTCTGGTAGATTCTTTATAACTAATTAGACATTTTTTTCACACTTTTTGTTATAAAAAACAATAAATATAAGGAAGATTACCATAAATGATCGTCTATTTTCCCAAAACAATTGATGTTCCCCATTTGAAAAAGTGCTAATTAAAAAGTTAAGCATAGCTTTTTATCGTCTGTGCTTTTGATGAAGATGTAAGTGAACTATTGTAAGAATAATTTCATCGCCGAAAATGTTTGTAATGAAGGCATTAAAATTTGCCAAATGGCATGAATGGCGCATGGATATTATTTTGCGGCTATTACGCCGTTGAATTTGGTGGATTCCATCCTACTAAAGGTAAATATTTAAAAGCATTGTCCTACTTTCTCTCTGTGTAAGTCTTGAATTTGTAAGAATACTTGATTATTTTATTTCTACATTGTATGAATTTTATTTAACTATTTAATGCAAGCTGAAAGCTGATGTTATTATTTGTCATCGTGTCTCTCCGTACTTGCTATGCATCGTGTAAACCCCCAAACATTATACTCGATCAGGGCCATTGCAATATCAATCGGGACCTCATTTGAATACGTATTTATAGATTTTGTCGATGTCAATTAAGGTCATTTCAAGATGGTTTCCTTTATCGTGTTTTAGTTAAAAATTACTGAACTTAGACGAAAATCTAAAGTTGACATGGTTAATTAATTGCTTTACTCACAAACCTGTAAACTTATTCATGTAAGACGATACACCTGTACAATGTGACCTTTCACCTGGAAATATAGTTTCGTATACAAAATTCCACTTCTTTCAGGTTTACACTTTCGGCCAAGTTCGGATGGATATCTAGAGTAGATTGAATTGACATGGTCATATATAACACCTGTTATGATTGGATAAAGCTTTTCCGCCATTAACACTCGAGGAACCCTGGTTGTGGCAGGGTTCATAGAGATCGACTCGATATCCCGGATGTTATGACGTCAATCCAATCAAATTTGAATGTAAACATATTCAGAGTAGGGGCCTTGTACTTCCGGTAATCTAGAGACCTTACTCTTCAAAATTATTTACCGTTCATATGGAACTCTAGTCAGAACTCTAGTTCCATCCGAACTTGGCCTTCAGTATTAATGGTTACAATTTACAATTAAAAAATGTTAGGTCTTGATTTATTTAAGTCGATAAGTTAAGAGTTAAACACAAAAAGTCGGAATACGAAAATTTTGATACTTTAATCACACATATTCAAAATGGCGCATCGTGGTTTACTTGTACTGTACACACGTGAATAACATTAAACGAAATCGATCTTGGGAAGATTTCACTAGGTTTTATCTTGACTATAATGGTTTTACCATTCAAGGGTTCATCTTTTATTGATATTCAGGATTCATGTACACTGTTAAAGATGCAATGACACAAATTTTACCAAATCCGAAACAAAGCGGACATTCGATCAAAGGCTGATTTTATGCAAATAACTAAGTCAACACTGTTAGATTGTTTATTTTATTTAAAAATAATAACAAAGAGTAGTCAAGAATACTTTTATTTCTAAATAATACAAAGAGTTGTCAAGAATACATTATAACATTGACAACACATGATGTTTCTGTTTACTTGGCCAAACCTCGTTCAACATCGTATCCCAACTCTGGAAAAAAATTATTCATGAAATTCTATAGTACTGCATAGTCCGCACCCCTTCCATCAATTTCATTCCCAGGGTAAAAAAAACGCGGACTATACGCCCCTTTCAACTGTTTGTAATACATAAACAAACGACAGCTACTGAATTACAGGCTCCTGACTTGGGATAGGAACATACATAAATAATGTAGGTATATCTCATTACCAGAGGCGGATTTAGGGGGGGGGGGGGCTGGGCCCCCCCTTTTTGGAAAAAAATTTGGTTGCTTATATAGGGAATCACTGGAGCGGGCCCCCTCTTGGGTCAGTCAGTGGGCCCCTTATGAAAAATCCTGGATCCGCCACTGATTACCAGAATATTTAGCCCACCCCCTTTGTCATGGTCTATTGACTAATATGTATTAGTTTTTGATTAGGTCAGTTATTGAGGAACCACAAGTGAATGGTCAATGATATTTGGTGTGCAGTTGGATACACTTTGTCACTTTTAATTTCTTGGCTCACACCGAACAACAAGCTATAAAGGGCCCAGAAATTACTAGTGTAAAACCATTCAAACTAGAAAACCAAAGGTTTGTTCAAAAAGGACAACTTATGAAAAGTCAATGGTATTTGGTAAGCAGTTGTATATTCCTCCATGCAGCTTGTAACTATTAGCAAAACCTACATGTATACTGCATAGTTTAAAAGACCAGGAATTACAAATGTAAAACAATAAAAACTAATAAAAATATTAAAATAAATAATTGGACATAACTTTTGAAAGTGGCGGGATTGGATAGTGAAAATTTTAGGCTACAAACATTATTCAATACTTGAGAAATAGCCGAGATAATATTTTCACCAATTTTTCAACAATATTCGTCTTAACTTCTGCCAAGTTTGCCTCTGCTTTTTTTACTTAACTGCCTACAGCGCCTTTGGTGCTTTGATTTGCTCTTTGTATAAAATTTTATATTTTCCAAGACAGAAGAGCTAACAATCAATATTAGGTATATAGATAACTTATGGTCTGATGTTTCTGTCTATAAAGATCAGAAGATGTGGTATGATATCCAATGAGATAACTCTCCACCAGAGACCAGATGTTAACAACTTTTTCTTCATGTCCGGTTAGTTTCTCAATAACTATAAGTGATAGGTTAGATTTATTTGGTGGGTAGAATCATTGCAAGGACATTTCAGTATGAAAGGAGTCACTCATCTTCATTGATCAACATTATTTTTTTGTGTTGGGTCAGATTTTATATAATTTTTAGTAATAGGTCACTAATAAATATATTGTATAAAGAACTATTACCTTTATGTTCTTTCTTGCATCAACTGTCTTAATGTTTGTCTTCATGGTACAGTGGTAAATTGTTAATTTGTTTGCTTAGGGCAATTTCCTCGGTTGCTGGGAATGATGGGTAGACTATATTTGATCTATAAAATCACTTTAAGTCATACATATAAAAAAAAAGATGTGGTATGATTGCCAATGAGACAACTTTCCACAAGACACCAAATGTCAAAGAAATTAACAACTATAGGTCAAAATATGGCAATCAACAATGACCAAAGTCAATCCACATAGTCATGTCCAGTTGTCATAAGTCACATGACCTTTAATTTTAGTTTTCCAATGCTCTAAATCAGTGTTTAGTTATACATGTACCAGTTAGGTATGTTTCTCGTCAAAAGTGTATTGATCAGTTTTTGTGACCTGTTTTTGAGATATTTTTGAAACTTACATACCATTTACATTAAAAATTCTCTTATGCATGTTATTTATATACATGTGTATATATGTAGAATTTGTAAGTTTCATCCCTATACATAAAACAAACTTTAACATTCATGTTACCATGGTTACCATATTGATATTTTTTTCAGATCCTTAGCTCAATTGTCTTTGTTATTTGGTAATGTTGTAAGGGGCCTTAGTGCAGGAGCAAGGGTATTTGAATTTATCAACACCACACCAACTATTCCATTATCTGGAGGGAAGAAGATACCATTCCATTCTCTACGTGGGGATATCAAGTTCCAGAATGTTAGATTTTCTTATCCTACTAGAGCAGAACAGGTTTGAACATATTTGTTTTGTTTTGTAGGATGAAGTCCTCTTTTAAAATCAATTGGCAGATTATCCAAAATCTTTCATTTCACAATTTTCAGTCTTCTGTCTTTTGCATTTTTTTGGTTTAGCATGCAGTTAAAAATCACTTTTTTTTCTCTTTGATTCCCTGGAGATTTTTTGTTATTGTTTCCAATTTGAAGAACACATGCATGGTCTTCAACAGGAAATATTTTCATCAAGGCTTCATTTTAATGCATAATATCTTTCCACAAAATTTACCAAAAGTTAAAACCTTAACACAAATTTCCACTTTTACTTTACATTTAAGTTATATTAGTTAATCATAAACATACAATTATTATCAATGCATTTGGGTGAAAAAACACATAACTTCAATTTTGTAATATAAATCCAAACAAAATTGAAAATAGATGAAAACAGACATTGAATATATGTGAAGTATTTAAGAATTGAGGGCTTTTTTTTGTAACTTCATTTGGGTGTAAAAGCGTTGCCCGAGCACACATTTTGTATAGAGCACAGAAGCGCTTCAATCTTAAAAATGTGTGCTCGGTCAACACATTTACACACCTATGAAGTTACAAAAAATAAGCAATCAATACTTATAATTACACTTTTTTTAGCTAGAATCATGATAAAAACAATTTCTATCAAGGTATTCTTTAATTTGCCTGTGCACTTTATTGTGGGATGTCTTCATTGTGTAATGAATGTTAATTTCAGAAGGACGAGAAATTGCTGTTAGCCAATCAAAATAACTGTTTCTAATGAAACATACATCTAATGTAATTATATTGTAATAACGTACTGAAATCTTTATTTTTCATTAATTGTCAAATATCAAGATACCATCTGATTGTCACATCACTTTGTGAGGAAAAAAAACCCAGTTCAGTTCATGATATAAATGATAAGTGTTAAGATACAATGGAATAATTCTGGAAATTCTATGATAAAATTAAATGATACTGAATAATGTTTCTTTTTTGCAGGAAGTATTGAAAGATTTTTCGTTGACGATCCCTGCAGGAAAAGTTGTAGCACTTGTTGGATTATCAGGAGGAGGTAATTCAGTTTTTCTTTTAAATGTAGAAATTTTCTTGTACATTTATAAATGCAATAGACCCCCTTAGAGTTTCTCTTTCACTGGAAAAAACTCATCAATTATGTGTGCCTCTATGACGTCATTTACCAGATCGAGGGGATCACCTGTGTCCTGCACTATTAATGTTCTTCAAGTGTCTTAGTTACATGTATCATCATGGTGCAGGATAAACTAGAAATAAATAAATAATAAATAATTTGTTTATTAAAGTGTCACACACTAGAAATAAATTTTTTTCTGTAGGTACTTAATAACAATTCCCTAATGACAGCAGTACTAATGGTCAATTATGAGAATTCAATTTGCTGAATTATTTGTGTAATTTGCATTCATAGTTTTCCAACCACTCCCTCATCATAGGAACAGAAGTGACGATGCTCCTAAATCATGTAAATGCACGAATGATGTTCACTAAAACTCAAGTTCTTGACGAAAATGCATCTTACTGGAAAGTTGTCTATTTTGAAGAAAATGGACAAACGTGTGTGATAGATTATTAAGCTTAGTAGATTTTGCCCACTAATGATACTTTAATTTTAAAAAGTTTAAATTTCACAATTTCAGCTTTTATTGATGATGAGTTATAGACCTTTGAGTAGAGTAAAGTGATACTTATAGCATTGTTCATGCAATAGCTTGAAAAGGCTTAGATGAAAATCTTGTGAAGAAACAAGACAACAACTGTTTGAAAATTGGTTTGTGGAAAGTTATTGGAGTGACCACAAGATTCCATGGTTTCATATTAAATAAAGTTATAATCTCATAAGATGTTGAATGCTATAAAAAGAACGTTCCTCTAGAATATGGTTATTTGCAAATAGAAATCGGAATGTAATTGTATTTTAGTTCATTTCATTCAATCAAATTTTCCTTCAAGGATTCTTTTTTTAGTCCAAATGTTTGGCTTCAGGTTTAAATTTTGATAATAAATTGAAAACTTCAAAATTTGTTGTTGAAATTCCTAGTTTTTGAGACCAAAACTTTAAAGTCTATTAAGATTTAAGGACAGCATTTTTTAAAAGTGATGTGTTGACCATTTGATTTTTGGGGAACGAGAATTTTGAAAAAGAATAACTTGGCCCAGTTGAAAAATAGTTGAAAATAAATGATTTTGAATAAGGCACGATGAAAATGAATGATATATTCTGCAACATAATATGCAGTTTAGTTGAGGATACAAATGTGTTCTAAAGCAAAGCCTTGAAAAAAAATTTAACATGGATGTGTGAATTAGAATTTTTTTACCCGTAATTTTTACAAAGGTAACTTTTGGTGGTTATGCCAATTGGGTTATCCCATGATAGGTCATTCCATTTTTAAAAATGTCAATGAGAATGGTTTATCCTATTATTCGGTCCTGTCCATTTTAAAACTGATATATTCATACTCTTACATATACTAAGAATATCCCATTATTTGGTCCAGTCAATTTTAAAACAGGTATATTCATACTATTTAGAATATCCCATTAATTGGTCCAGTCAATTTTAAAACAGGTATATTCATACTATTTGGAATATCCCATTAATTGGTCCAGTCAATTTTAAAACAGGTATATTCATACTATTTAGAATATCCCATTAATTGGTCCAGTCAATTTTAAAACAGGTATATTCATACTATTTCGAATATCCCATTAATTGGTCCAGTCAATTTTAAAACAGGTATATTCATACTATTTAGAATATCCCATTAATTGGTCCAGTCAATTTTAAAACAGGTATATTCATACTATTTGGAATATCCCATTAATTGGTCCAGTCAATTTTAAAACAGGTATATTCATACTATTTAGAATATCCCATTAATTGGTCCAGTCAATTTTAAAACAGGTATATTCATACTATTTGGAATATCCCATTACTAAGATGTGAACACTTTTTAAAGAAAAAAAGTTTAAGTAAAAAAGAAACTGATAAAAAGGGTTCACATGTTCACTCAACTTCTTAATTTGATTTATAATAACTGAACTGTTATCAATGTCTATTTTTATAAGTCACTACTGTTTGTGAACAAAATATAAAACAGATGAGAAATCAAACAAAATTTGAACAGTAATTATTCTGAATGTGAATTCACAATCTAAACATTAAAACTAACAGTATTTTATATTTTTGATAACATCGGTATAGTTAAAAATATCATCACACTCAAATTCTTCCATAATACTATTTACAGTGGTAATGCAACTATATTTCAATCTTTACTTTTTAGCTCACCTGGCCAAAAGGGCCAAGTGAGCTTTTCTCATCACTTGGCATCTGTCGTCCGCCGTCCGTCATTGTTAACTTTTACAAATATTTTCTTCTCTGAAACTACTGTGCCAAATTTAACCAAACTTGGCCACAATCATCATTGGGGTATCTAGTTTAAAAAATGTGTCTGAAGACCCAGCCAACTAACCAAGATGACCGCCATGGCTAAAAATAGAACATAGGGGTAAAATGTAGATTTTTGCTTATTACTCTGAAACCAAAGCATTAAGAGCAAATCTGACATGGGGGTAAAATTGTTTATCAGGTCAAGATCTATCTGGCCTGAAATTTTCAGATGAATTGGACAACTGGTTGTTGAGTTGCTGCCCCTGAATTGGTAATTTTAAAGAAATTTTGCCGTTTTTGGTTATTATCTTGAATACTATTATAGATAGAGATAAACTGTAAACAGCCATTATGTTCAGCAAAGTAAGATCTACAAATAAGTGACATGACCAAAATGGTCAGATGACCTCTTAAGAAGTTATTGCCCTTTATAGTCAATTTTTAACAATTTTCATTAATTTGATCAGTTTTTGTAAATTTTTACAAAATTTTTTCCTCTGTAACTGAAAGGTCAAGTTTATTATAGATAGAGAAAATTGTAAGTAGCAAGAATGTTCAGTAAAGTAAGATCTACAAACACATCACCATCACCAATACACAATTTTGCCATGAATCCATCTGTGTCTTTTGTTTGATATGCACATAGACCAAGGTGAACGACACAGGCTCTTAAGAGCCTCTATTTAATTTATATTTGTACTGAGATAAGAAAACAACTCAATTTTACCTGTATATCACTTACCTTATCTTATATGTATTAAATTATTCTTGGTATTATTTCACAATTATGATCTTTGAAGTAACTTCTGGTTTTCTTTTATATGTTTCATCATGTCTTTTTAAAAGAATGATATTTACATGAATTTTTCAGGATATAATTTTCAATGATAATATGTGAAATTATTTCCCATTATAATACATTTTTTTAACAATTTAGCTTTAATTCAAATACACTATTATTATTTCACAGTATTTGTAAAAAAAAAATTTTTAATAGTTTGACTACCCAGATAGAATTTCACGGCAAAGGAAAAAATATCCCAGGGAAATACTTTCCTCCGGATAAAAAAAATAACAACTACTGTGAAATTTATTCCACTGGATCAAATTTCACCTGGATATAATTTTGCTTTACATATACATGTATCTAGCAGACAGCAACCCACAAACCTTCTTACAATATAATTCTAAGGTTGGGTCCAGCCTTTGCATTAGCTCCAGGACTTAAACTGCAGGTGTACCTAGGCTATGTCTCCATAGTTTAAAGCCTTATTATGTATTTTATTTACTGGTTTATACCACCAGTTTATACTAAATTGTTTTAATCCTGTGTCTGTTAACGAAATAAATACCTGTTAGATCCAATATTGAGTCTCCTCTACCATGAATGCAGTTTCTAGGACACTTAAGCTTATTACACTTGATAAAATAAAGAGTTTCTAGTCTTACTACGGGTGAACATATGTCTTGAAAACCAAACTTGGCCACAATCATCATTGGGGTATCTAGTTTAAAAAATGTGTCTGAAGACCCAGCCAACTAACCAAGATGACCGCCATGGCTAAAAATAGAACATAGGGGTAAAATGTAGATTTTTGCTTATTACTCTGAAACCAAAGCATTAAGAGCAAATCTGACATGGGGTAAAATTGTTTATCAGGTCAAGATCTATCTGGCCTGAAATTTTCAGATGAATTGGACAACTGGTTGTTGAGTTGCTGCCCCTGAATTGGTAATTTTAAAGAAATTTTGCCGTTTTTGGTTATTATCTTGAATACTATTATAGATAGAGATAAACTGTAAACAGCCATTATGTTCAGCAAAGTAAGATCTACAAATAAGGGACATGACCAAAATGGTCAGATGACCTCTTAAGGAGTTATTGCCCTTTATAGTCAATTTTTAACAATTTTCATTAATTTGATCAGTTTTTGTAAATTTTTACAAAATTTTTTCTTCTGTAACTGAAAGGTCAAGTTTATTATAGATAGAGAAAATTGTAAGTAGCAAGAATGTTCAGTAAAGTAAGATCTACAAACACATCACCATCACCAATACACAATTTTGCCATGAATCCATCTGTGTCTTTTGTTTGATATGCACATAGACCAAGGTGAACGACACAGGCTCTTAAGAGCCTCTATTTAATTTATATTTGTACTGAGATAAGAAAACAACTCAATTTTACCTGTATATCACTTACCTTATCTTATATGTATTAAATTATTCTTGGTATTATTTCACAATTATGATCTTTGAAGTAACTTCTGGTTTTCTTTTATATGTTTCATCATGTCTTTTTAAAAGAATGATATTTACATGAATTTTTCAGGATATAATTTTCAATGATAATATGTGAAATTATTTCCCATTATAATACATTTTTTTAACAATTTAGCTTTAATTCAAATACACTATTATTATTTCACAGTATTTGTAAAAAAAAATTTTTTAATAGTTTGACTACCCAGATAGAATTTCACGGCAAAGGAAAAAATATCCCAGGGAAATACTTTCCTCCGGATAAAAAAAATAACAACTACTGTGAAATTTATTCCACTGGATCAAATTTCACCTGGATATAATTTTGCTTTACATATACATGTATCTAGCAGACAGCAACCCACAAACCTTCTTACAATATAATTCTAAGGTTGGGTCCAGCCTTTGCATTAGCTCCAGGACTTAAACTGCAGGTGTACCTAGGCTATGTCTCCATAGTTTAAAGCCTTATTATGTATTTTATTTACTGGTTTATACCACCAGTTTATACTAAATTGTTTTAATCCTGTGTCTGTTAACGAAATAAATACCTGTTAGATCCAATATTGAGTCTCCTCTACCATGAATGCAGTTTCTAGGACACTTAAGCTTATTACACTTGATAAAATAAAGAGTTTCTAGTCTTACTACGGGTGAACATATGTCTTGAAAACCAAACTTGGCCACAATCATCATTGGGGTATCTAGTTTAAAAAATGTGTCTGAAGACCCAGCCAACTAACCAAGATGACCGCCATGGCTAAAAATAGAACATAGGGGTAAAATGTAGATTTTTGCTTATTACTCTGAAACCAAAGCATTAAGAGCAAATCTGACATGGGGTAAAATTGTTTATCAGGTCAAGATCTATCTGGCCTGAAATTTTCAGATGAATTGGACAACTGGTTGTTGAGTTGCTGCCCCTGAATTGGTAATTTTAAAGAAATTTTGCCGTTTTTATACGACCGCAAATTTTGAAAAAATTTTCGTCGTATATTGCTATCACGTTGGCGTCTGCGTCGTCGTCGTCGTCGTCGTCGTCGTCGTCGTCGTCGTCGTCCGGCGTCCGAATACTTTTAGTTTTCGCACTCTAACTTTAGTAAAAGTGAATGGAAATCTATGAAATTTTAACACAAGGTTTATGACCACAAAAGGAAGGTTGGTATTGATTTTGGGAGTTTTGGTCCCAACATTTTAGGAATTAGGGGCCAAAAAGGGCCCAAATAAGCATTTTCTTGGTTTTCGCACTATAACTTTAGTTTAAGTTAATAGAAATCTATGAAATTTTGACACAAGGTTTATGACCACAAAAGAACGGTTGGGATTGATTTTGGGAGTTTTGGTCTCAACAGTTTAGGAATTAGGGGCCAAAAAAGGGCCCAAATAAGCATTATTCTTGGTTTTCGCACAATAACATTAGTTTAAGTAAATAGAAATCAATGAAATTTAAACACAATGTTAATGACTACAAAAGGAAGGTTGGTATTGATTTTGGGAGTTTAGGTCCCAACAGTTTAGGAATTAGGGGCCAAAAAGGGACCCAAATAAGCATTTTTCTTGGTTTTCGCACCATAACGTTAGTATAAGTAAATAGAAATCTATGAAATTTAAACACAAGGTTTATGACCATAAAAGAAAGGTTGGGTTTGATTTTGGGAGTTTTGGTCCCAACATAATAAGGGGCCCAAAGGGTCCAAAATTAAACTTTTGTTTGATTTCATCAAAATTGAATAATTGGGGTTCTTTGATATGCTGAATCTAACTGTCATGACTGTGTATGTAGATTCTTAACTTTTGGTCCCGTTTTCAAATTGGTCTACATTAAGGTCCAAAGGGTCCAAAATTAAACTTAGTTTGATTTTGACAAAAAATGAATCAGTTAGGTTCTTTGATATGCTGAATCTAAAAATGTACTTAGATTCTTGATTATTGGCCCAGTTTTCAAGTTGGTCCAAATCGGGGTCCAAAATTAAACTTTGTTTGATTTCATCAAAAATTGAATAAATGGGGTTCTTTGATATTCCAAATCTAACTGTGTATGTAGATTCTTCCTTTTTGGTCCTGTTTTCAAATTGGTCTACACTAAAGCCCAAAGGGTCCAAAATTAAACTTAGTCTGATTTTAACAAAAATTGAAATCTTGAAGTTCTTTGATATGCTGAATCCAAAAATGTACTTAGATTTTTTATTATGGGCCCAGTTTTCAAGTTGGTCCAAATCAGGATCTAAAATTATTATATTAAGTATTGTGTAATAGCAAGTCTTTTCAATTGCACAGTATTGCGCAATGGCAAGAAATATCTAATTGCACAATATTGTGAAATATCAAATTTTTTTTTAATTAGAGTTATCTTTCTTTGTCCAGAATAGTAAGCAAGAAATATCTAATTGCAAAATATTGTGCAATAGCAAGATTTTTTTTTAATTGGAGTTATCTTTCTTTGTCCAGAATCAACTTAAATCTTTGTTATATACAATATACAATGTATATTCACTTTTTACTACCAACTGATAAATTAAAATAATCTTTACCATTCAGTGATAACAAGCAGTTTTTTTACATCTTAATATTTTATGATGTATTTAAATGAGTAGTTATTGTTGCAAACTCCATTAGAAATTTTAATTGAGATTAGTTTTGGAATAAGGGAAAGGGGGATGTGATTAAAAAAATTGGGTTCAATTTTTCTCATTTGAAATTTCATAAATAAAAAAGAAAATTTCTTCAAACATTTTTTTGAGAGGATTAATATTCAACAGCATAGTGAATTGCTCTAAGAGAAACAAAAATTTTAAGTTCATTAGAACACATTCATTCTGTGTCAGAAACCTATGCTGTGTCAACTATTTAATCACAATCCAAATTTAGAGCTGAATCCAGCTTGAATGTTGTGTCCATACTTGCCCTAACCGTTCAGGGTTCAACCTCTGCGGTCGTATAAAGCTACGCCCTGCGGAGCATCTGGTTGGTTATTATCTTGAATACTATTATAGATAGAGATAAACTGTAAACAGCCATTATGTTCAGCAAAGTAAGATCTACAAATAAGTGACATGACCAAAATGGTCAGATGACCTCTTAAGGAGTTATTGCCCTTTATAGTCAATTTTTAACAATTTTCATTAATTTGATCAGTTTTTGTAAATTTTTACAAAATTTTTTCCTCTGTAACTGAAAGGTCAAGTTTATTATAGATAGAGAAAATTGTAAGTAGCAAGAATGTTCAGTAAAGTAAGATCTACAAACACATCACCATCACCAATACACAATTTTGCCATGAATCCATCTGTGTCTTTTGTTTGATATGCACATAGACCAAGGTGAACGACACAGGCTCTTAAGAGCCTCTTTTTAATTTATATTTGTACTGAGATAAGAAAACAACTCAATTTTACCTGTATATCACTTACCTTATCTTATATGTATTAAATTATTCTTGGTATTATTTCACAATTATGATCTTTGAAGTAACTTCTGGTTTTCTTTTATATGTTTCATCATGTCTTTTTAAAAGAATGATATTTACATGAATTTTTCAGGATATAATTTTCAATGATAATATGTGAAATTATTTCCCATTATAATACATTTTTTTAACAATTTAGCTTTAATTCAAATACACTATTATTATTTCACAGTATTTGTAAAAAATTTTTTTTTAATAGTTTGACTACCCAGATAGAATTTCACGGCAAAGGAAAAAATATCCCAGGGAAATACTTTCCTCCGGATAAAAAAAATAACAACTACTGTGAAATTTATTCCACTGGATCAAATTTCACCTGGATATAATTTTGCTTTACATATACATGTATCTAGCAGACAGCAACCCACAAACCTTCTTACAATATAATTCTAAGGTTGGGTCCAGCCTTTGCATTAGCTCCAGGAAAATTAAATTAAATGGAAGTTCATGGGGGTCACCCCCACCCCCACCCCGTTCAATTTGAAAATGTACTTGTATCTTGTAAACGGTCCAGATCCCCACCCCATAACCATATTTATTCTTGTAGGGGACAATAAAACAAATGAAATGAAATAAAAGGGAAGTCCCGAGGAGGTCACCCCACCCCCTCTTGTTTGAAAACTTGTAAACGGTCAACATCCCCACCCCTAAACCACATATATTCTTGTATGGGACAATAAAACAAATCAAATGAAATGTAGGTAAAGTTTCTGGGGGTTACCACCACCCCCTCCTGTTTGAATACTTGTAAATGGTGGAGATCCCCACCCGTAAGCCATATATATTCTTGTATTGGACAAAAAATCAAATCAAATGAACATGGGACCATATAAATGGCGAGTTATGGGAGCTTTGTTTGGGAGACTTCGTAACAGCATCCTGTTACAATTACTTCTTGTTCATATAAACATTTATAAATGTAGCCAGGTGTATAGTAAGTGAGGCTGATAGAAAGTGACATATTTGATGATAAGATCTTTATTGTTTTACTAGTTAACAAAGGTGGCAGGTAGTCCTGCAAATACACAAAAAGAAGGTTTTTATAATACAATTGTCTACATGTAGAACACAACTTCAGTTATAATGTACACTATAATGTAAATGATATCAGCAAAATACATAGTTACAATAATTTGCTTGCCTTAGCCAATATTACTCAGTATTAATACCAATAACTCTTGTATACATTTAATATGACAAAGTATGGTTTATATGCAGTAAATAGTACTTAAATCATTTCATTAACTCTCTTTCATATTCAAAATGAAGTTTACTTAATCAAAACACTCATTTAAATAGAATTACAAAATATTGTTAAACCTGCATTCCATAACAAGACACATTAATGTTAAACAGGCTTTCCATAGTTTTTATAGCAAATAGCTCTCGTTTGTGTACAAAATAAATGTTAATTAAACTTTACAGAAGTGAACACGGATGGTTATTGTTCCATCATTATAGATGCATGTGATTAATATACCAAAACAATTATTTAACAATGAAAAATACAATGTTTATGCAACAAAAACAACTAACCTAAATTATAGTATTCTACGTGACATAAATTATGTGTTACATAATTACAGAAGATATAATATGATATGTTTGTCAGTATTATTAATTCATAGTGCTGCTGTATACACCGATAATGATACAAAAATATGGAAATACGTCGGCAATGGTTTGCCGTATGAATATTGTTTGTTTTGATGTGTTTATCATGTTTATATATGTGTTGAAGACTTTACACAAACAATAAAAGCAATTTACAATAATATAAAGGCCAGGAAATAATTAATACAATAATAATTTACCTGTAGATGGTATAAAAAGGCTTATTTTAAGATGTTTCTTTCATTCATTCCAGCGTTATAAGTGCATATTAATACGTCATCAAAACGGTGGTTCCGGTTACAATAAAAATAGAAAATTACCGGTTACACATGAATAAATTCCGGAATCATAAGTGACTTGCTCACATAGACTTGCCTACACTTCCTCGATCTCGCTTTAAAACTTAACACGAAACATCCCCAATGGTTTTAGGTACTGTAAATTCAGAAATTAATGCATGCATTTATAATTGCGATTTTGTCATTTTAGACTAAAATGCGATTTTAATTTTTGTTATATTAAAAAAGATTATGTTTGATTCGTATAAAAATTTCAAAATGCAAGTTTTAATTATTTGGATTATAACCCTGTCGCATTTTTCGCAATAATAAAATCTGCATGTACAGTATATAACCTTTATCATTTTATAGTTTCATAGGCAAGTAATGCCATAAATTTATCATTGTGTATGTCAGTTATAAGATAAATTAAATTTTGCCAAGTATTTGCCATCAATATCACAAATAAATCCTGAAGACTCATTGTGTATAAAACTAATGCATCTAGGAGAAATCATTCCATCCTCCACACTAATCAGTACTTTACAATCCTGTCCATCTTTTGATAAAACTATTATTCTATGAGATTTATAGTCTGCTACAATAGTGTTACCGTAAGTATCTAAACAAAGTCCTACTGGATCTTTTAAATCCAGTCCGCATTGCCAGATCTGTTTACCTGATCCATCATAACAGTATACTGCTTTACCATAATAGTCACTATGGATTATTCTGTCATTACAGTAAACAAGGTTACGCAGGTTTGAATCATACTGAACTGGTATTGACTTCAATATATTACCTTCCAAGTCAATAACACAAATTTCATTTGAATTCAAACCTATGGCAAGAGAATTATTGGAGAATGATAAACCTCTGCATTCTTTGTGTAATGTTATAACTTTGATAACTGTTTCATTCTCCATATTGAAGATTTTAACAGCTTTCTCTGAAGGATTAGTTATGGCAATAGTGTTCTGATTGATCTGTGTAACGCTGTAAGCTCCATCTAAAATTTTTAGCTGTTTCTTATGTTTTCCATCAGGAGTCAGTAGGTGAACTTTACCATAATTTTTCACTACTATTATTCTTCCATCCATCAGACAAATCATGTCCCAAATTACCTTATTTATATTCATCTTTATCTTTGTCTCAATATTCATTGTCATGTTGTGTATGTTGGATTGTTCTTGTGATTCTACTTGTGCTTTCTTCCTAATTCTTGTTCCTCTGTTGAAGTCTGTTCCTGTTTTAACCACCATTACTACTCCTAAAGATTCTATTGATACTAGTTTTCTTAGTAATTTTTCAATCTCATTGTTTTGTTTTGTTTTTAAGTCAACTTCTTTGGTCCTCTCATCATTATCCAGATCATCAACAAATTGTTGACATAGGTGTACTTGTTGTTCAATATCATGTACACCTAAAAATGATTGGAGTTTGGAAGTATGTGCTGTGACAGTTTGCAAATGTTCTTTCATTTTTTTCAAGTTTTTCTTTTGCTCTTCAATTTCAAAGATGAAACCTGTTGTTTTTGATTTTTCCTGATTCCAAATGGTATCTGCTTCTTGACATAACTTCTTCTCCATGTGGTCTAAATGTTTATTTATTTCCCTTCGAATTTCTCCAACTGATTTCTTTATGCCTATATATTGATGTTCTCCTGCTCTGATGTTCTTAGATTTGTTGTTTACTAATTGGTCCAAAAACAATAAAATTGAATTAATGTCTCCCTCTACAGTTCCCTTAGATATTTCTATTGTGGTTGTCTCTACTACACTAGCTAGACTCTTTATTCCTGTGCATTTTGCATGAGTACTGGAAGTACATACATCACAGCAAGGCGTTAAATGACCTGGGCAGTACAAGTTTAGCTGTTGACCATGTTTGTCACATTCTGTTTTGATATAACTAAAGGAGGGTTTATAATTTTTTATATCAATTGTCTTATGCTCATGTGTTCCTTTAGATTGTTTATGATGACCTGAACATGTTAAACATAATCCTTCATTACAGTTGTAACACCAGATGTTAGCTGTTATGTTTACTTTTCCTTGTTGACAAGGTCCACATGATATAGGTTTACTGGATGCCATGACCTAAACATATATAAATCATAAGTTATTATTACTCTTGCTGGGCACAGTTCTCATGAAGAGCTGATTAAATAAATATAAAAAGACCAAAAGTAAAACCAAATAAGAGTTTTGACTCATATTTCCTGATTATTTTAATAATGGTGGGTGCAATGCATGGTGATCTATCTAAAGAAGATATTTAAGTGTGTCTACTCTTGTTGTTTGAGTATTGTATTGTATTAAAAGTGTTATTGTTGAAGTTTTATCCTCTAGTGAGAGACATTTCAGTGTGTCCACTCTTTTGTAAGTACAATGTATTGCCTTAATTGTTATTGAAGGAATATTGGAGTATATTTTCTCTCTAGACAAGACATTTAAATGTGTCCACTCTTGTTGTTTGAGTATTGTATTGTCTTAAACGTGTTATATTGTTGAAGTTTTATCCCCTTGTGAAAGACATTTCAATGTGTCCACTCTTTTGTAAGTACAATGTATTGCCTTAATTGTTATTGAAGGAATGTTGGAGTATATTTTCTCTCTAGATAAGACATTTAAGTGTGTCCACTCTTGTTGTTTGAGTATTGTATTAGATTAAAAGGATTATTGTTGAAGTTTTATCCTCTAGACAAGACATTTCAGTGTGTCCACTCTTGTGTAAGTACAATGCATTGCCTTAATTGCTTTTGAAGGAGTATTAGGGTATGTTATCTCTCTAGACAAGACATTTTAGTGTGTCCACTCTTATTGTTTAAGAATTTTATTAAATAAAAATGGTTATTGTTAAGGTATTACCCTCTAGACAGGACATTTCACTGTGTTAATTCACTCTTGTTTAGTTTTAAGTATCGCCTTACAATTAAAGTGTGACTGTAGGAATATTGATAAATATTATCCCTCTAAACATGACATTATAGTGTGTACTTGTTTCAGTATTCAGCCATACAAAAACGGTAATTGTTGGAAAATTGGTGACTATAAATTTTTCTTAGACTTTCTGACTCATACTACATTCTGTAAATTCAGAAATTATTGTGTGCATTTATTATTGCCATTTGGTCATTTTAGACCAAAATGCAATTATTATTTTTGCGATACTGAGAAGGATTAAAACCCTATCGCATTTTTTTGCATTAATAAAAAAAACGCAATAATTTCTATAACTACAGTAGATTAAAAGGATTATTTTATAAGTTTTATTTCTCTCAGAATATTAGTTGTACTAACAAGCATGAACAATACATACCGGTACTAAGTTTCTACAATTTGTTTGCTACATGTATGTGCAACATTTTCCAATAAGGTTACAATAATCCTCTATTAGTTTTCAAACATGTACCATATATTATACTTTAAATAAAGGTAATTTTTTTCATAAATGTTTACCTCTTGTTTAATGTAAATATCACTTCATCTGAATCTAAATCTCTGATATTTTAATCAAAATGTCTCCATACCAGTTAAGTTATTTTTAGAACTTGTTTATACTTGGTATTGATCCAGGTAAACAGTAAATATTTAAATGAGGTATACCTGTGTTAAAACATATTATTATAATCTAAGGTTTAAAAATAAATTGAAAATTATTTTTTACCAAAACTCTTTGTTGTTTTTTTAATAGAATCTGGAAAGTGGAAAGTTAGTTTTCTGTTTTATTTTAAATACTACTGTTATTGCAGTCTGTACAAAACTGTTTTAGGGTTTGTCTGACCAAAAAATAAATTTGATATTTTCGACTATATTTTTAAAGTAAAAATTCCCCAAAAAATTGAACAGAATGATTTTTTTGTCTGACATTTTGCTGGTCAGACAGAGTTTAAAATACACTGTTTAATCCATATTAATTCATTTTTTACTCCTTGAATAAAAGTGGAAAGTTTAGTTTTCAGTTTTATTTTAAATAATACTGTAATCCTTCATTTTTCACTCTTTGCTATAAAAGTGGTAAGTTAAGTTTTCTGTTTTATTTTTAAAGAATAAATCTGATGAGATTGTATCACACGACACAGTAGTTCAAATCATAAAGAATTCTAAGAATTATCAAGTTAGAAATTATAAAAATGTAATAGACTATTTTATAGATTATTCATGTATATATGTATTTGTATTACCCGGTACATATGGTTTAGCATCCTACTATTTTTATTGGATATTATGATCACATGTTTCAAATGTTATTTTACATATCTGTAGCCTTGTTTATATTTTTACTTACATTGACAATATGTTTCTATTTATATGTATATTGGTGGTCAATATAAGAAAATCTTGCTAGATTTAGATTCAATATGTCATGACATCACACATAACAACCACAGAGGAAGCGCTGGAAGTTTTTCACGGGATATTTCAAGAATTTTATGTTAAATGCAGATGCTAAGAAAACAAGAAAGCTAATGCAACAAGCTATGAAGTTGTTTGACAATAACATCATTGGAATTCTTGCAAAATACAATTAAAAAATACACAGAAAGAACATTGAACGTCATTTTCTTATACATTATTTACATATGCAATATAGAAATAAAGGAGACGTTCACTCAGTCAATACGTTATATATGAACCAGTTAGATTATATTGACACTCCGACTTCGTCCTCAGTCAATATAATCTGAAGAGGTCCATACATAATGTATTGACCTCGTCAAAAGTCCATAATTGATAAGTATCTATCATTTATGGACTTTTGACGAGGTCAGTACGTTAAATGGACCTGTTTAGGTTATATTTCCAGAACTTATTTCACATTTGGTCATAAAATTAGTTCTGGAACAAATTTTACAGTGCAGCTGCTGGAACAAATTTCCTGTGATATAAATTCTGGTGGAACATATTTCCTATGAAAGTTGTTCTGACAGAGCAAAAGTCACACGGGAACATATTTTTTGGTTACATATACAAAAGTCATTTTTTGGCCCTTTATAGCTTGCTGTTAGTGTAAGACAAGGCATAGTGTTGAAGACCTACAATGGTTTACTTTTTACTAATTGTGACTTGGATGAAAAGTTGCCTCATTGGCCTACCACATCTTCTTATATCTATGCACAGCGCGAGTAGCTGCTTTTCAAAGAATGTAATATATGGTTATCGATATCATGTACCTTTATTGTTTATTTTTGCAGGTAAATCTACAGTTGCTGCACTGTTAGAACGGTTTTATGAAATAGGCCATGGGAAGATTACATTAGATGGAGAAGATATTAAAGATTTGGATCCATCATGGCTGAGAGGCAGAGCTATAGGTTTTATCAATCAAGTACGTTTTTATGCAGTAACAGTTCATATATGTGATTGCTAAATACTAAATTAACTGCTTATGTCCTGTAATGTTCTATTTAATAGCAAATTAGCTTTAAAAGTATTAAATTTCTTGCAAATGATAGTACAGTATAAACAAATTTCTTGCAAATGAAAGAACAGTTCAAAAATTTTAAAGAGGCATTTAAAATATTTAAGATATTTAAATCAATGTTGTAATTCTTTTTAATAAAACATGCAGTACACATGTATTACTAGTACTTTCATTATTTAACTTGCAAATTCAGTTGTATAAGAATGAGGAGATGTGGTATAATTCCAATGAGACAACTCTACACAATTGACCAAATGACACAGAAATTAACAACTGTAAGTCACCATACTACCTTCAATAATGAGCAAAGCCCATAAAGCATATTTAGCTCTAAATGAAGGAAAAACAACCAAAGAACAAGCCTCCGAGTGGATGTGCCTAAATACCTGTACATTCCAACAACAAAAAGACACGAATACAGATCTGAGAATATCCGCAGTGACTGACAGCTGGCACAAAGCCAAATATAACTAATGAAAAGAATCATGCTTCTAGGACTTAATTATCCAGTACACATATAACATCCATTGAATTTAGTGTTAGGCGTCATAAATAGACAGCGAAAAAACATTACCTTGTGCAAATTGGCAAGATACAGGTATTGATAGATTGTATATCCATGAATATGTATATTACAGTTTGCTTTTAGTTTACTGATAATAAAATCAATATTAATATCAATAAAAGTTCATTTGAAACTTTGTTAAAAAACATACACAAATTATAAGAAGTTGACAATATACATTTTTTAGCTCACCTGGCCCGAAGGGCCAAGTGAGCTTTTCCCATCACTTTGCGTCCGGCGTCCGGCGTCGTCCGTCGTCGTCCGTCGTCGTTAACTTTTACAAAAATCTTCTCCTCTGAAACTACTGGGCCAAATTGAACCAAACTTGGCCACAATCATCATTCGGGTATCTAGTTTAAAAAATGTGTGGCGTGACCCGGTCAACCAACCAAGATGGCCGCCACGGCTAAAAATAGAACATAGGGGTAAAATGCAGTTTTTGGCTTATAACTCAAAAACCAAAGCATTTAGAGGAAATCTGACATGGGGTAAATATGTTTATCAGGTCAAGATCTATCTGCCCTGAAATTTTCAGATGAATCGGTCAACCCGTTGTTGGGTTGCTGCCCCTGAATTGGTCATTTTGAGGAAATTTTGCTGTTTTTGGTTATTATCTTGAATATTATTATAGATAGAGATAAACTGTAAACAGCAATAATGTTCGGCAAAGTTAGATTTACAAGTAAGTCAACATGACCGAAATGGTCAGTTGACCCCTTTAGGAGTTATTGCCCTTTATAGTCAATTTTTAACCATTTTTCATAAATCTAAGTAATCTTTTACAAAAATCTTCTCCTCTGAAACTACTGGGCCAAATTAATCCAAACTTGGCCACAATCATCTTTGGGGTATCTAGTTTAAAAAATGTGTGGCGTGACCCGGTCAACCAACCAAGATGGCCGCCACGGCTAAAAATAGAACATGGGGTAAAATGCAGTTTTTGGCTTATAACTCAAAAACCAAAGCATTTAGAGGAAATCTGATGTGGAGTAAAAATGTTTATCAGGTCAAGATCTATCTGCCCTGAATTTTCAGATGAATCGGTCAACCTGTTGTTGGGTTGCTGCCCCTGAATTGGTAATTTTGAGGAAATTTTGCCGTTTTTGGTTATTATCTTGAATATTATTATAGATAGAGATAAACTGTAAACAGCAATAATGTTCAGCAAAGTTAGATTTACAAATAAGTCAACATGACCGAAATGGTCAGTTGACCCCTTAAGGAGTTATTGCCCTTTATAGTCAATTTTTAACCATTTTTCATAAATCTAAGTAATCTTTTACAAAACTCTTCTCCTCTGAAACTAATGGGCCAAATTAATCCAAAGTTGGCCACAATCATCTTTGGGGTATCTAGTTTAAAAAATGTGTGGCGTGACCCGGTCAACCAACCAAGATGGCCGCCACGGCTAAAAATAGAACATAGGGGTAAAATGCAGTTTTTGGCTTATAACTCAAAAACCAAAACATTTAGAGGAAATCTGACATGGAGTAAAAATGTAAATCAGGTCAAGATCTATCTGCCCTGAAATTTTCAGATGAATCGGTCAACCTGTTGTTGGATTGCTGCCCCTGAATTGGTAATTTTGAGGAAATTTTGCCGTTTTTGGTTATTATCTTGAATATTATTATAGATAGAGATAAACTGTAAACAGCAATAATGTTCATCAAAGTAGGATTTACAAATAAGTCAACATGACCGAAATGGTCAGTTGACCCCTTTAGGAGTTATTGCCCTTTATAGTCAATTTTAACCATTTTTCGTAAATCTTAGTTATCTTTTACAAAAATCTTCTCCTCTGAAACTACTGGGCCAAATTAATTCAAACTTGGCCACAATCATCTTTGAGGTACCTTGTTTGAAAAATGTGTCCGATGACCTGGCCATCCAACCAAGATGGCCACCACGGCTAAAAATAGAACAGGGGTAAAATGTAGTTTTTGTCGAGCCTGCAACTTTTGTTGCAGAAAGCTCGACATAGGGATAGTGATCCGGCGGCGGCGGCGGCGGCGGCGGTGTTAGCTAACTTCTTATAAGCTTTATATTTTAGAAGGTGGAAGACTTGGATGCTTCATACTTTGTATATAGATGCCTCATGTAACGAAGTTTCCGTCAGTCAAATGTCCAATATCCTTGACCTCATTTTCATGGTTCAGTGACCACTTGAAAAAAAAGTTCAGATTTTTTGTAATGTTGAATTCTCTCTTATTATAAGTAATAGGATAACTGTATTTGATATGTGCGTACCTTGCAAGGTCCTCATGTCTGTCAGACAGTTTTCACTTGACCTCGACCTCATTTCATGGATCAGTGAACAAGGTTAAGTTTTGGTGGTCAAGTCCATATCTCAGATACTATAAGCAATAGGGCTAGTATATTCGGTGTATGGAAGGACTGTAAGGTGTACATGTCCAACTGGCAGGTGTCATCTGACCTTGACCTCATTTTCATGGTTCAGTGATTATAGTTAAATTTTTGTGTTTTGGTCTGTTTTTCTCATACTATATGCAATAGGTCTACTATATTTGTTGTATGGAATGATTGTCAGGTGTACTTGTCTATCAGGCAGATGTCATGTGACCTTGACCTCATTTTCATGGTTCAGTGGTCAAAGTTAAGTTTTTGAGTTTTGGTCTTTTTTTCTAATACTATATGCCATAGGTCAACTATATTTGGTGTATGGAAATATTTTATGATCTTTATGTCTGTCGTGCAGGTTTTATTTGACCATGACCTCATTTTCACGGTTCATTGCACAGTGTTAAGTTTTTGTGGTTTGGTCTATTTTTCTTAAACTATAAGTAATAGGTCAACTATATATATGTTGTATAGAAGCATTGTTAGCTGTACATGTCTGCCTGGCATGGTTCATCTGACCTTGACCTCATTTTCAAGGTTCATTGGTCTTTTTTTAGTTAACTTGGTTAATGTTAAGTTTATGTGACAGTTGTAATAAAGCTTAGCTTTATACTTAGGACTATCAACATAATATCAATAATTAGTATAGAAGGCGAGACATTTTAGCGTGTGCACTCTTGTTTGCTTATAACTCTGAAACCAAATCATTTAGAGGAAATCTGACAAGGAGTTAAATTGTTAATCAAGTCAATATATATCTGCCCTGAAATATTCAAATGAATTGGACAACCGGTTGTTGGGTTGCTGCCCTCCAATTGGTAATTTTTAAAGAAATTTTGCTGTTTTTGGTTATTATCTTGAATACTATTATAGATAGCGATAAACTGTAAACAGCGATAATGTTCATCAAAGTAAGATCTACAAATAAGTCCACATGACCTAATTGGTCAATTGACCCCTTAAGGAGTTATTGCCCTTTATAGTCAATTTTTAACAATTTTCATTAATTTGGTAAATTTATGTAAATTTTTACCAAATATTTTTCTCTGTTACTAATGGGCAAAGTTCATTATAGATATAATTGTAAGAAGCAAGAATGTTCAGTAAAGTAAGAACTTCAAACACATCTCCATCACCAAAATACAATTTTGTCATGAATCCATTTGTGTCCTTTGTTTAATATGCACATAGACCAAGGTGAGCGACACAGGCTCTTTAGAGCCTCTAGTTTTATTTTTTCAGGAACCAGTACTATTTGCTACTAGTGTAATGGAGAATATAAGATATGGGAGACCAGATGCTACAGACTTAGAGGTATTGGCATAATAATGATTGTTGAAGTACTAGTTTTAAAGCATTAAAACATTTTTGTATTCTGTTTTATAAGCCAGTCTAAAAGGGGACTTATAAGGGTATTCTAAAGTCCATCCATCCTAACACACTTTGTACAATAACTCAAATTGGCTTTAACCAATTCTTATAAAACTTTAACACAACATTAGAAGTAATGGTTGAAAGTTCCGTTTCATTTTTAGCTCACCTGGCCCGAAGGGCCAAGTGAGCTTTTCTCATCACTTGGCGTCCGGCGTCCGGCGTCCGTCGTCCATCGTCCGTCGTCGTTAACTTTTACAAAAATCTTCTCCTCTGAAACTGCTGGGCCAAATTTAACCAAACATTGCCATAATCATTATTAGGGTATCTAGTTTTAAAATTGTGTCCAGTGACCCGCCCAACCAACCAAGATGGCCGCCATGGCTAAAAATAGAACATAGGGGTAAAATGCAGTTTTTGGCTTATAACTCAAAAACCAAAGCATTTAGAGCAAATCTGACATGGGGTAAAATTGTGTATCAGGTCAAGACCTATCTGCCCTGAAATTTTCAGATGAATCGGACAACCCGTTGTTGGGTTGCTGCCCTTGAATTGGTAATTTTAAGGAAAATTTGCATTTTGGTTATTATCTTGAATATTATTATAGATAGAGATAAACTATTAAAAGCAATAATGTTCAGCAAAGTAAGATTTACAAATAAGTCAACATGACCGAAATGGTCAGTTGACCCCTTTAGGAGTTATTGCCCTTTATAGTAAATTTTTAACCATTCTTGTAAATCTTAGTAATCTTTTACAAAAATCTTCTCCTCTGAAACTGCTGGGCCAAATTTAACCAAACATTGCCAAAATCATTATAAGGGTATCTAGTTTAAAAATTGTGTCTGGTGACCTGCCCAACCAACCAAGATGGCCACCATGGCTAAAAATAGAACGTAGGGGTAAAATGCAGTTTTTGGCTTATAACTCAAAAACCAAAGCATTTAGAGCAAATTTGACATGGGTAAAATTGTTCATCAGGTCAAGATCTATCTGCCCTGGAATTTTCAGATGAATCTGACATACCGTTGTTGGGTTGCTGCCCCTGAATTGGTAATTTTAAGGAAAATTTGCTGTTTTTGGTTATTATCTTGAATAGTATTATAGATAGAGATAAACTATTAAAAGCAATAATGTTCAGCAAAGTAAGATTTACAAATAAGTCAACATGACCGAAATGGTCAGTTGACCCCTTTAGGAGTTATTGCCCTTTATAGTAAATTTTAACAATTTTTTCGTAAATCTTAGAAATCTTTTACAAAAATCTTTTCTTCTGAAACTGCTGGGCCAAATTTAACCAAACATTGCCAAAATCATTATAAGGGTACCTAGTTTCAAAATTGGTGTCCCGTGACCTGCTCAACCCACCAAGATGGCAGCCATCATATATTGATATAAACTATTACACCAAAAATTATCAGCAGGCCAAATCTACAAGTATTAAACTTCACATAGCCAAAATCGTCTCTTGACTCCTTGTAACTGTATTTTTATGCAGTTAATCTGCATTATGCGAGCACCCTAGATTTGTGGTCTACCCAATAAATGCTGAAATACTTGCCATTGTTATTATCTAGCTGGCTACTATGTTATATATAACTAATTGAACACTTTTTTAATACTTTTAATTCTGGATTACAAAAAATATGACTAGAAAAACCTTAAATGATCGTCGAATTACCCAAAACTTTTGAAGTTGCACATAGGAAGTAGTGCTCATTAGGAATTCTTATGTAGTTTTTTATTGCCTGTGCTTTTGGCTAAGGTGTCAAAAAACAATTGTACGAAATATTTAATCGCTGAAAATCTTTGAAGACAAGAAGTTTAGATTTCCCAAATGACAAAAGTCGTAGGAATATTGTTTGTCGTCAATACGTAGTACAACTACGTCAGTAGTCTATTATATAATAAGTTCAACTGTTCATGATGTTGGCGGCAATTTCAAATTAGAAGACGAAATTCGTATCTTTTCAATTTGGAGGCAGGGGTTCAAATTAGCGGTGGTCCGAGGTCCGCAACCTTCCACTTTCGACTTGGTTACTAGCCACGCCTGACGGGCCTTCCACTCTGAGACAACTATATCACAGTTATAGTAGTCTCAGTTCCACTTGAAAGAAAATTAAAAATAGCTTTGAAAACCTTTACGCCAAAGTCTCCAAATGAACGATCTCAAAACTTATTTTAATCATTATTATTCATGACAGCAATGTCAATTTTGTTCAATTGCTAGCTATATACAGAAAATCGCCGACAAAAAATGTGTTAATACGAGTAAAATCGTATCTGACTGACAAAAACAACATTGGAACACAATGACAATGGCTGCCGTGAAAAGACAATTACAATTTCGGATCAAATTCCGGAAGCGGATAAGGGTAATTCCGGGTTTTTGGCGAATCCAGGCAGGTGACAAAATACATCTATGCATGGTAAATGAATATAAACACTAGAATTGAAAACCAAAAGATATATGTAAAAGAAAGAAAAAGCAGAAAATATTTTAAACAGAAACTCAAAATTACTTTTGACAAATTTTAATGTCAAAATCCAATACAATGTGACAGCTGGGAACAGTATATCTAACAATATATATGTTCCTGGTCACAGTATAAATTTTCTTTATCAGTGATAAATGTTGATAATGCATGTAAGATGCTTTTAAAGTGTAAACATACTACTGCAATTTTGAAGGGGTATTTTTTTCTCAATTTTGAAGGGTCAGTTAAAGTAGCTGGAAGATTCTTACTTTATTTTCACAAATAACTACCTGAATGTAGGCAAATCATATCATATATAGGTGGCGTCCTTTGAGCCACTCTACCCCCTCCTGTTTGATAACTTTACAACGGATGAGATCCCCACCTCTCAACCATATACATTCATGTATGGGACTATATATATAACTAATCAAATGAAATATAAGGGGAGTCCATGGGGTGACCCACCCCCTCCTGTTTGGGAACTTACGAAACGGTTGAGATCTCCACCCCTAAACAATATATATTCATGTATGGGTCAATGTAACTAATTAAATGAAATATAGGGGGAGTCCCCCTACCCCCTCCTGTTTGAGAACTTGGAAACCGATGAGATCCCCACCCCTAAACCATATATTCTGCTGTTGTTTTTTTCTATGGTCGGGTTGTTGTCTCTTTGGCACATTCCCCATTTCCATTCTCAATTTTATATTCATGTATGGGACAATATAACAAATCAAATGAAATATAGGGGAAGTCCCTGGGGTCATCCTATCCCTTCCTGTTTGAGAACTTGAAAACCCTCGAGATCCCCACCCCTAAACCATATATATTCATGTATGGAACAATATAACAAATCAAATGAAATATAGGGGAAGTCCCTGGGGTCACCCTACCCCTTCCTGTTTGAGAACTTGAAAACTTTCGAGATCCCCACCCCTAAACCATATATATTCATGTATGGGACAATATAACAAATCATTTACATTTACTATGGGCAGGTCAGTCAGACCTCACCTTTGATCCTTGTAGTAGTGAACAATTGTCTGATTTGTGTCGCATAACTATTGTACTATAGAACACATACTCAGTTTTCTTTACAGGGAAACCAGTCCATTCATACTATTACATGTTCGTACTAAGTCAACATGTACTACTAACAGTCAACTACAACCAACGTTAACTACCAACTAGAACAACTACAATCATTGCGAACTTGTACCACTGCAGACTCACCATAAAAAATATACATTTATATTCATTGTTATTGAAAAGTTGATAACATATAAATTATTTGCCTTAATAATTAATTCATTAGATAAACATAAATGTACAATATATGAATGTTTAATACCACATCAGAGGCAGATTTAGAGGGATTTTACAGTGGGCCCGCCCCCCTTCCATTTTTGAGAAAAAATTTGGTTGATTATATAGGGAATCACTGACGCATGACTGGAGCAGGTCCCTGTTAGGCAGGCAGTGGGCCCCCACTTATGAAAATTTCTGGATCTGCCACTGCACATAATTACGTTTGCCTGGTTTTTGGTTAACTGCCTTCAGCGCTTACAGCGCTTTGATTATCTATTGTCATGAAGCTTTAATACATGAAAACTTTGAAAAAAAAAAAAAAATGAACAAACCAATTCAAAAACCACTTGAATTTTACAACAACAAAAGAGAATTCTAAACGACCTCAGCTGGCTGTACAACCCTTGCACAATCAACTGAATTTTGCAGAAATCATTAATAGGATAGATTGCCCTTATATGATAATTTTTTAACTTTTTGGGTTTTTTTGGCAATAGGCGGGGAGGGGTTGCGCAACAACAAAACAACTTCACAACTTTCTCCTCACTTTGCATTTCTCATTTACAATTTTACAAAAATTTTCCCCTGAAACAACTGTCAAATTTAAACAAACTTGGTTTAAATCACCACTAGGATATCCAGGGACCACTGTGTATAATGACCCTGCCTGCCCACATAGCTGAAATAAAACTAGTTTCAAACTCACTTTTTAGTATTATATCTCTGAAACTAAACAACAGTACAGCAGTTACATTTATCATGCATCAATTGTAAATAAAAATATCAGGTGAGCGACACAGGGTCCTTGGACCCTCTAGTTTTCTACCGGTACTTTTAAATTTGTCATTTCAGAGTTCCAGAACTTTGACCCTTAGATTTAAGGCAATTTTTCATTAACTCAAGTATTCCTGAATTAATTTCCTTCAAACTACACATTATTGTGGTCATACACCTTATCGCTAATCCCGGCTGACCCGGCCGCTTGAACTTTTGACGTTATACACAATCACTTTTCCATTGTGTCGTCAGATATTTTGTTTTATAAAGTCAAAATAATATGGGAACCTGTGTGATATCCTGCAATGGAAGACAAATAGCGATAAGGTGTATTGTTAAAAGAAAGTTCCATTTTGATTTGTTTAATTTTCCGGGTTGTTATTCCAGAGGTTTTGAATTTTAACTGATACATTTTAATGAATTTTGACAGCAAACCTCATCTGACCTACTAAACAACAAATCGTGTTTAACGACCTTGACTGGCTTTTCAGCCCTCGCACGGTCGGTTCAACCTAGAAAAGACCATAGAATCCATAGACCTACTAAAAAAGCCCCTTTGAATTGATTTTTTAGAACTATACATTTTTGTTTTGAATGATGAACTGAAGCTACATTTTAATTTATTCAATTTACTGACTTGTTGCTCCAGAGTTATGGGACTTTAATAAGCTGATTTTAGTCAAATCTTTACATCAATTTTTGTATACGATGTACCATTTATATATAACATGAGTTTGCTTTGATTTATTCAGACGAAACTTTACATAATTGTTGGAATTGGTGATCAAATGATAAAATGCCTTTGAAATCTCCCATTTTATTCTTGTAACAATATCAATAAGGATGAATCATGCTTGTGCTCTTAACTCGGCTCTTTGTTTTATTTAAATTTCTAATTGTATACTTCAGATTCTATTTATAAAAAAGAAGATGTGGTAAGATTGCCAATGAGACATCTCCACAAGAGACCAAATGACGCAGACATTAACAACTATAGGTCACTGTACGGCCTTCAACAATGAGCAAAGCCCATACTGCATAGTCAGCTACAAAAGGCCCCAAAATGACAAATGTAAAAACAATTCATAAGAGAAAACTAAAGGCCTAATTTATGTACAGAAAATGAATGAAAAAACAAAAATGTAACACATCAACATACGACAACCACTGAATTACAGGCTCCTGACTTGGGACAGGCACATACATGCAGATTGTGGCAGGGTTAAACAAGTTAGCAGGATCCGAACCTTCCCCTAACCTGGGATAGTGGTGTAACAGTACAATATAAGAACGAACTATAAAAATCAGTTGAAAAAGGCTTAACTCATCACATGGATACAAATAGACATACATCTAGCAAAAATACAGTGGATGTGTTGTAGGTTCCAACAACAAAAAGACACTAAGTCCTGATCTGAGGGTACTTGCAGTTACTGACAGCTAGTTCAAATCCACTAAAAACTGATAAAATAAAAGTTATGCATCTAAGACTAAATTATCAATCAGTACACATTCAATATCCAATGCATTTAGTGTAAAGATGTCATAAATAGGTAGAGAAAAACATTTAGTTATTCATTGGTTTACATATTTGACCAATGACTTTACATCAATTCATTAACAAACCGCAATAATTGTCTTTATGCCAATTAACAATTTGAATTTGTTATTATTCTGCAATAATAACATATAAATTTCATATAGGGTTATCACAGCTGCTAATTCTCAGATAAGTTAGGTTGAGGACCACAGATTGCTGAAACCAGAAGCTACCTATTGCCTGAAAAATGCAATGAAGAATAGCTTGCTAAAGACAGTCTGTGATAACTGAATTCTTCAATATTTTTTATATATTGACAGGTTTTTGAGGCTGCTGATCTTGCCAATGCTCACAGTTTCATCACAGGGTTTCCTGAGGGATATAAAACTGTCCTAGGAGAAAGAGGTGTCACTGTCTCAGGAGGTCAGAAACAGAGGATAGCCATAGCCAGGGCTCTCATTAAAAATCCATCAATATTAGTACTAGATGAAGCTACAAGGTATAAAATTGTATGCTATTAATACATTTTCTATTGCTAAACCTTAACCCTATGTACATCAAAAAATTAATTTTCATCATAGATTACAGAGGATAGCCATAGCCAGGGCTCTTATTAAAAATCCATCTATATTAATACTATATGAATCAACAAGGTATAGTTGTATGCTGTAATTTAAAAATTTTCCTTTGCTATAAGTTTATAATGGCCGAAGAAAAGTTACTGTATCTTGGATAATTTGTTTTTATGACACTGTTAAATAGGGGGCTTTAAGTGTTAACCTTGTCAGTACGTATGCCCCAAAATTAGTTTCTGTTCTCTGACATTAGATTGCCACAACCAAAAGTTAGGAAAGTTATACTAATGCTTATTTCAACAAAAGACAGATCAAGGTTGAAGTTTGGTAGCGTCACTTTAATCGTTCTAAATTATGTCACTTTATAAATAGAAAATTGTTGAATATTTCGTTTCTGTTCTCTTACTTTAATTTGCGGTAACCAAATGCTATGAAACTTATTCACAATGCTTATTACTATAAATCACAATTCAAGTTTGAATTGAGGTGGAGTAACTTTTTCAGTTTTCTAGTCGTGTACCTTTATAACATTAAATGCAACTTGGGGCGTCATATGTGTCCCCTTTACACATTCTCTATTTCGTTTTTTTTCCATTTGCTGCTTATGAAGTTACCGAGGATTTGATGAATTTTTCAAATATTTTCATTGATGATGATTTCAATGATCAAGGAAATACTATTTTTTCTTGAACATTTAATTTATTGTTTGACAAACTTTAATTACAAGTCTTTTAAGGAAATTTGTATTTTTTTAAAAACCGAAATGCCTGGTCCTGTTCATTAAATCATTTGAATTTGGTATTTCACAATTTTTTGTTGAATCATTTTTTTTTTTATTTAATCCTAAAAGTTTAGAAATACAACTAAATTGACTGTAAAGTTCAAAAACTTTATTTAAAGTCAGCAGAACAAGCACCTACATATCATACATGTTTTGTTTGCAAGGAATAAGGTTTTAATGTATAAACAATCAAGAGAAAATTTTAGTTATTTAGTTTATTACACTTTTTTTAAGACTAACTGAATTATTTTTATGTGCTGAAGTATTCTTTGGTAAAGTAAATCAATTGCCATTTAATATATTTATATAATTGTTTTCTATTTGTTTTCTATTAGTACCTAGTAGGAATTATTTTGACGTCCCAGAATATTCTACTGTTGAGAGAGTTTTGCATTCAAAAGTGCATACAAATGCATTTGCAACAGAAACAAAGTGTTTGAATGAAAAACAAATGCAGAAAAATCAGCAAATTTGTTCTGTTAATAATACATAAAACTTAATATATTTTTACCAATAAATATGTTATCCAAAATATGAAATCTGTTCACACAAATATTGTTTTCTGTAATTTTTTAGTGCACTTGATGCTGAATCAGAAAGAATAGTACAGGAAGCTTTAAATAATGTTATTAAAGGTAATTATATATATATTAAAGTAATCATAGAATTATCTATATACAGTATAACTTTATACATTGAAAAAAAAAGCTGTATTATTAAGCAATTTATTTTGAACAGATATACCATGTTATGGAGGGGTATTTGCGAAAAATACCAGTCGAGGGACTGTAAAATTTCACGAGCCGCTAGGCAAGGAAAATTCTGCCCCAAGACTGGTATTTTTCACAAGTACCCCTACATAGCATGATATATCTGTTTAATTACACCAAATAGATATGGATTGAAACTCTCTGTACATGTATTATGTTTTGCATTATTTTGAGGATAAATGAGTGGATATTATGATAGAACCGCGGGAATTAAACATGCACTAAAACGTGTTAGCTCCGCTTTCTTAATGTTACGTCATATCCGATAAAATATGGGCTGGAATATGCTTGCCAGGGTAAAAAAGGAATATTCAAAATGGCAAATACCATGGTATTTGAGGTATATTCACCGACAGTGGTGAAAAGCAGGCAAATTCGTTTAAAATGAGGAAAAAATGTTAGAATATGCTCAAAATACACTGGCTCTCTACCAATCAAAATCTGTCATTCTTTTATAAGGTGTAATTAACTTTATAATTACGCTTGGACACCCTGAATCATTTCAAGTAAAAGTCTGCATGTATTTTGAAATAAATTGTACAGAAGAAGAAAAATTGTCACAATCAACTTATATTTTTTTTGTCCTCTGCTTGAACAGATTTTTTTTTCATCAATTTGGGAATCAAAATATATTTTTAGGAAAAATACCATAACCCCCTCCTGCCTTTTATAGTTCAATGATCGTTCCCTAATCATTGTCCATCTGAACTTACAATTTTATTTAAGACAAACACTATATGTTAATGTAGCCTAGAACATTCGTCCTGAACATGCATGAAATATTTGCCACTTGACTTTAAACAACCAACAACCAATCAATATACCGGTATAGGACATTGTCTTAGTATAAAGCTGGCATTTAAGGTAGCACCTTCCTCATATTATTTATCATAAGGTTCATGAATATAAAAGATAGAAATCACCCTTTCTGACTGCCAACCCAATTCCTCTTAAAAGCGTAAAAATCATTAGAGAAACAGATTCTTCGGCTATAACTTCGTGTATTACGATATTTCTCCAATCTCAACAGTTAAATTTAAAATATCAAATTTTACTGTCTGAAGTGGAGAAATATTGTAACACACTTGTTTGCAGTTGTGAAATCTATGTTTACACATTTGTAGAACTATACTTGGGTAATATAATTCTGGTCTTGCACCTTTAAGGGGAGATAATTCAATTATACTTAAAGCTTTGCTGAGGAAGGCAGTATGTTTTGTTTACTTGAGGTTCATGTATATTTTTGTAGTTTTTGAACATTTTTACCCACAATGCATTATAAATTGTAGGTAGAACAGTTCTGATAGTGGCACACAGACTGAGTACTATAAGAGATGCTGATGCTATAGCTGTGGTCTCTAATGGAAAAATTGTTGAGGTTGGTTTAATTGATTTAAGATTTGTGAAACATGTAGTTACATGTGTAATGTGACATCATGCTTATTAATCTAAGATTTATATAATTGAACAGAAAATACTCTTGCAAAGATTTTGTGTGAAAGAAAATATCATGGTAAATTTTGACCTGTGATAATAAAATGTAGGACAAAGTCACTGGACAAAAAATCAGAAGACAAAAAGGTCACAATTTAGTTTTCAGACTATAAGATGACAATTATTTTAAAAAATATGAATTGTATTTTTATTTAGCTATTACATAGATAGCAGTTTGGTTAACAAACTTTATCCTGAAAAAAAACCCAGTGATTATATAATTGTTGAAAAATCAATTCGTCAAAGTGGCTTGTTACTAAAATTGGTTAACTATGACAATACAACCAATGTGGAATAATCTATGTGACGTGTTAAATAAGTTTTTTTTTAAATTTCTTTGACATATTTAAGAGTCAAGAATTTTGTCAAGAGCTAATATCAAAATATAAATATATATTTTGTGTGTATAACCTTAGTTTACAAAATAAAAGTACTTTATCAAGGTCAAATTTGAATATCATTATGGTAAAAGAAGGGGAGTAATATGACTATTAATTTTAAGCTCTATACATTTAACGTCAAAATCACAATTATTACAAACTAAGTGAAATTTTGGTCAACCTGATATGATTTTTAAAGCAGTGCCTTAGCGAATTCAATCTTTAATAGGAAGACAATTTAACAGTCTGACAGAGTGAACTTGCCTGGTTCTGAGAGTATAGAAATCTGTTAACAAACTTTACTGTACCTTAGCATAGTGTTGGTTAGCTATGTAAAAGTAAGTCTTATGGTCCTATGATATTTTTTGACAATTCTCTATGGATATAAGATGTGGCAGTGGCGGATCCAGGGGGGGGGGGGGGGTTCCGGGGGTGCGCACCCCCCCCCCTTTATTTTTGCCTATCAATGCATTTGTATCGGGACATATGTTTTGCACCCCCCCTTTGCCCTGGGTGCCCTGGGTTAGCACCCCCCCCCCCCCCCCCCCCCCCTTTCGAAAATTCCTGCATCCGCCCCTGGATGTGGTATGATTACCAATAAAACATATGTCCACAAGAGACAAAATGACAAAGACATTAGCAACTATAGTTCATAAATTGTCAAAAAGAATAAGGATAACAAAAGCTATAGTTCCACATCTGAGTGTTGGTAGATGTTGTCAATATGTAGAATATTAGTACATGAAACAGCTACTTTAAATTTATGTTTCAGCAAGGAACACATGATGAATTAAGGAGAAAGAAAGGACTTTACTGGGAGTTGATACGGCAACAAGAGATAGAGGAAGAAATTGAAGAAATGAGAGGACATTTCTTTTAAACACTGTGATATTTTATTTATTTATAATTATGAAAATCGTCAAAAATTATCATGTGATATTGTAATTACACAAAGAAGAATCTAAATTGCAATTGTAAGAACATAAAATTACATCATGAATTTGTGCTTTTTACTTCAATATTTTCTGAGGTTTTATATGGACATAAACATAAATGATGTCTCAGATTCTTTTCATTATTTCTTATTACTAATTCCTATAAGTGAAATAAGATGAATTGGTTTCATATTGGTTTCATATTGGTTTCATTTAGAGAACTTTGTAAATTATGCATGATCACAACAAACAGACTTTGAGGCAAAGTTGAAATATGAAAACAGTATGTATAGTGGTCCTATTTATGATAAAATAATAATAGACAAGCTTATGTTTTAATCAACTATTCTCAATAATGTACAATACATGTAGCAGATGTGTGCTTCTCCAACACTGTACATTCTGTATGAAAAAACATGACTTGGAATTTAAACAATAATACAGTACAGTGTTCTCCCCAGGCGCTTAAAGGACAGCGGGCCCATGATGTATAATTTTTTACTGTGGTTCTATCGGTCTTACCACGATGTATAATTCTTATCCATGGTGCTAAATTTTCAGGTGAAATCTGACCAGTTCAAACCAGTTCTAACCCAAATTGTTTACACCACGTGATCAATTCACTTATGAGGTTAATCTTGTTGATTTGATTTAATCCATCATTTGTCCATGCAATCAACACTTGTTACATGATTGTTTTTTGTTTTAATTAAGATATTATAATTTTGTGATCATTAATAGTTATCCCACGATGACGCGGTGTGTCAGTGTAAGATCACCCCAATGGCCGGAGGCCAGAGGGTGATCTAACACTGACACACCAAGTCCGAGTGGGATAACTATTTTACATCCCAGCTGTTTTAGATTAGACGAAAAACCATTTACAATTCATAAAATCTAGTTTAAAACGCCACACAACCATTATAATATACTTTATACATTACTATATGATTTATACCCTTTTTGACCCCGAACACGATGAGTAGATATCAAACAATGTCAACTCGCCCTACTGACCAATCGGCCCAACCTATATCGCCACTTTATGAAATAAATCGCCCCACTCTTGTTTACCGACTCGACCCACTTTTTAAAAAGTGTAAAATCAAACTGAACAATCACTGACAACTCACTTATTAACGAAAAGGGTTTAAACCCCACTGAATAAAGGTCTGCCAACTCGCCCAACTTATAAAAAACATCTTGCTTCCTTTAAGGCAGCAACCATTTGATTTTCTGGGGGGGGGGGCTATGGTTTTTTTTTCTGTACAAACTTTTTTTTTCGCCTGGGGCGAAAAACAATATGTTTTTTTCGCGACAAGTCAAAAACAATTTTTTTCTTTCAATTTTAGCATTACATATAGTGGCAGCTGAGGGTGAAACAAACAATTATTTTTCTCAGAATCAAAAACAAATTATTTTTTTCTCCGAAAACTGGAAACAAACTTTTTTTTCCAAAAAAAAACCATAGCCCCCCCCCCCCCCCAGAAAATCAAATGGTTGCTGCCTAAGTATGTTAAATTACTGTTAATTCGTATCCAGTCATCCTGGTATAGTGGTTGTGTCGTGGCTTGATATGCTAAAGGTCTTGAGTTGGAATCCCAGCATATACACTGGATTTTTTCTACGTGAATTTTGATAGATAGTCTGTCCGTTTAATTGTATATTTAATTATAAGTTTTATAGTGGATTTGGCAATCCCGCCAAAATGTTACAGAACAAAGGAAAACATGCATAACAAAAAACTCAAACTAGGGTGATCTGTTAGGGGTGATCTGGCTCAGATCAAAAGCATGACTGTACCTTCAAACTGAATATCTATATCCAGAATTATTAATAAATGAAAGAAGTAAGCAATCACATGTTAATGATGTATTCTTCTGACTTTTCAGTCTCGTTTAGTCTCGTTGAAATCTCGTTCTTGAATTATTTCCAAAACATGTGATAAAAGTGGAAAATGTCAATGAATTTTAAAAATATTATAATCAAACATAAATCTGTGAAAAAATTGTGCATTTACAATGAATTGTTTTTGAGTAATCCAGTTTTCAAATTTTACAACCAATCAAGTCAGTATTTTTAGCCAAAATATTGAGAAAATGGGTGAGGGATACCAAAAATGATTTTACAAGAATCATGTACATCCCATATCATTTTGGTCTTTTCAAATTTCTTAGATATGTATTTTTTCAATCATTTATAACAAAAAAGTGGAAATAATTTTTATTTTGTTCTTAAAACTTAGAAAAATCACAAAAATACAAAATTGACAGCATGGTAAATTTTACACAGGGATACCAAAAATGATTTTACAAGAATCATGTACATCCCATATCATTTTGGTCTTTTCAAATTTCTTAGATATGTATTTTTTCAATCATTTATAACAAAAAAGTGGAAATAATTTTTATTTTGTTCTTAAAACTTAGAAAAATCACAAAAATACAAAATTGACAGCATGGTAAATTTTACACATATAACAGTTCAGGAGAGTTCATTATACTTTTCACATACTTAAATAAAATGATATTCATCTTCAATTACTTGTTTATCACACATATAACAAAGTCTAAAATGTCTCTCAATATGATAAAATAGACCAGTTTCTATATTCAAACAATGGGCAGATATGCGGTATATACAAATAAATGGTTAATAAATATAATATACAGCACGATCTACATAAAGTTGTTACATGTTTGGGTCAAATACATATCTATACATACATTTTGAGGAATCTTTAAAAAAAAGTGAGATAATTTCACTATAAAAGCTACCCTTTACTCTATCTTTAAATTCAATTAAAAACAAATCCACATTTTTAACACCCTGATGTAACCATTCATCCTGGAACCCATACATGTATAATATGTCTCTTATTCGACAGGCCCAGTTGTATTTGTCGTTATTTTCATAAATACACCTCTCAAGTATTTCTTCATAACAGCATTTAAGAATACAGTTATCAGCACATATTTATTAAACCAGTATTTTAACATTCGACAATGTCTTTCTATAAACATAGGGTATTGTCCCAACTCAGAACAAACCATATAATTAAGGTAGATCTTAAATATAGACTTTTGGAGACAGAATTTTCTTATAATTTGCCAAAATGAAGATTTTACTATGCTTTTTATACGACCGCAAAATTTGAAACAATTTTCGTCGTATATTGCTATCACGTCGTCGTCGTCGTCTGCGTCGTCGTCGTCGTCCGAATACTTTTAGTTTTCGCACTCTAACTTTAGTAAAAGTGAATGGAAATCTATGAAATTTTAACACAAGGTTTATGACCACAAAAGGAAGGTTGGTATTGATTTTGGGAGTTTTGGTCCCAACATTTTAGGAATTAGGGGCCAAAAAGGGCCCAAATAAGCATTTTCTTGGTTTTCGCACTATAACTTTAGTTTAAGTTAATAGAAATCTATGAAATTTTGACACAAGGTTTATGACCACAAAAGAACGGTTGGGATTGATTTTGGGAGTTTTGGTTTCAACAGTTTAGGAATTAGGGGCCAAAAAAGGGCCCAAATAAGCATTATTCTTGGTTTTCGCACAATAACTTTAGTTTAAGTAAATAGAAATCAATGAAATTTAAACACAATGTTAATGACTACAAAAGGAAGGTTGGTATTGATTTTGGGAGTTAAGGTCCCAACAGTGTAGGAATAAGGGGCCAAAAAGGGACCCAAATAAGCATTTTTCTTGGTTTTCGCACCATAACGTTAGTATAAGTAAATAGAAATCTATGAAATTTAAACACAAGGTTTATGACCATAAAAGGAAGGTTGGTATTGATTTTGGGAGTTTTGGTCCAAACAGAATAAGGGGCCCAAAGGGTCCAAAATTAAACTTTGTTTAATTTCATCAAAATTGAATAATTGGGGTTCTTTGATATGCCGAATCTAACTGTCATGACTGTGTATTTAGATTCTTAACTTTTGGTCCCGTTTTCAAATTGGTCTACATTAAGGTCCAAAGGGTCCAAAATTAAACTTAGTTTGATTTTGACAAAAAATGAATCAGTTAGGTTCTTTGATATGCTGAATCTAAAAATGTACTTAGATTCTTGATTATTGGCCCAGTTTTCAAGTTGGTCCAAATCGGGGTCCAAAATTAAACTTTGTTTGATTTCATCAAAAATTAAATAAATGGGGTTCTTTGATATACCAAATCTAACTGTGTATGTAGATTCTTCATTTTTGGTCCTGTTTTCAAATTGGTCTACACTAAAGTCCAAAGGGTCCAAAATTTATTATGGGCCCAGTTTTCAAGTTGGTCCAAATCAGGATCTAAAATTATTATATTAAGTATTGTGCAATAGCAAGTCTTTTCAATTGCACAGTATTGCGCAATGGCAAGAAATATCTAATTGCACAATATTGTGAAATAGCAAATTTTTTTTGCAATTAGAGTTATCTTTCTTTGTCCAGAATAGTAAGCAAGAAATATCTAATTGCAAAATATTGTGCAATAGCAAGATTTTTTTTTAATTGGAGTTATCTTTCTTTGTCCAGAATCAACTTAAATCTTTGTTATATACAATATACAATGTATATTCACTTTTTACTACCAACTGATAAATTAAAATAATCTTTACCATTCAGTGATAACAAGCAGTTTTTTTACATCTTAATATTTTATGATGTATTTAAATGAGTAGTTATTGTTGCAAACTCCATTAGAAATTTTAATTGAGATTAGTTTTGGAATAAGGGAAAGGGGGATGTGATTAAAAAAATTGGGTTCAATTTTTCTCATTTGAAATTTCATAAATAAAAAAGAAAATTTCTTCAAACATTTTTTTGAGAGGATTAATATTCAACAGCATAGTGAATTGCTCTAAGAGAAAACAAAAATTTTAAGTTCATTAGAACACATTCATTCTGTGTCAGAAACCTATGCTGTGTCAACTATTTAATCACAATCCAAATTTAGAGCTGAATCCAGCTTGAATGTTGTGTCCATACTTGCCCCAACCGTTCAGGGTTCAACCTCTGCGGTCGTATAAAGCTACGCCCTGCGGAGCATCTGGTTTCAAAAATATAATAAAAAGTATGGGTCACCGTGCTATTTTTCAAGCTGTGAGCCGTTGAAAATTGCCAAAATTTGGTTAGATTGTTCATGAAAAAAATACATTTTTGTGCCTAAAAAAATTCTGTGAGATAGAATTATGAAATAAATTGTGAGAATATAGGTTGCAGATCAAATTTAGTCGTTTATACTTGTATTAATGTACGTTTTTTGATTGAGTTAAGCTTGCCAATTATTATTTTAGCGTGTGTTTTTCTATGTTGTGATGTTATGCTATTATTTCAGAAAAAGGGAGAAGGTTGGATCCATTAAAACGTTTAATCCCGTTGCAAATGTTTGCACCTGTCCTAAGTCAGGAATCTGATGTACAGTAATTGTCGTTTGTTTATGTAATTTATACGTGTTTCTCATTTCTCTTTTTTTTTAAATTTTATATAGATTAGATCGTTGGTTTTCCCGTTTGAATGGTTTTACATTAGTAATTTTGGGGCCCTTTATAGCTTGTTGTTCGGTGTGGGCCAAGGCTCCGTGTTGAAGGCCGTACATTGACCTATAATTGTTTACTTTTTTTAAATTGTTATATTTGGATGGAGAGTTGTCTCATTGGCACTCACACCACATCTTCCTATATCTATTTATTATATGTTTAAAGAAAATAAAAAGAAAAGATCGTGTCTGCCTGAAAGTAAAAAAAAAAAAAAAATCCCTATTAGTCCAGTTTAATCATTTACTAAAAAAGTTATATATATCTCCCTTTAAATGACTCATTTGAAAAAGGCATCTGAAAACAGGCAAAAATAATATTTGTTTAAATATTTTTAATAATACAATAAATCACGAAGTTTTCTTTATATAAAGAAACTGTCTAACGATTAAATTGCAAATCTGTCTCCAAAGGAGTAGGTCCAGTAACACCCCTTTTTGGCCCCAAAATATAGCCGTTTTACAAAATTGTCTAAATGTAAACTTTAAGTTATTTATTGGACAGTAAAATGCTTCTGCTACATAAATATGGGCTGTTTTTGACAATACAATGCACATATATCGGACGGGTACTAGGTCCGTGTATATCTGCGTCCATTCGTTTTTCGTTTTGAAATATCAAAAACAAAAAACAAAAAACGAAAGTGACTTCATTTTTTGTTTTTGATTTCTTAAAAACAAAAATGAAAAACGAAAGTGTTTTCATTTTTCGTTTTTGATTTTTTAAAAACCAAAACGAAAAACGAAAGTGTTTTTATTTTTCGTTTTTGATTTTGCTTTATTTGTAATAGAGGCTAGTTGCGCTTCTGTATTATCATCTTAGATCAACCTTTTCAAACTGAAAAGTAAAGATCACGCACCCTTATTGTTAAGATTGATTAAGACTTTTGCATCCGTCGACATTTTCTTCGATTAAAATAATATTGATCTGACAAACACTGTTCGACAACATTGTTATAATTTCTCTGATGTACCTTTAAATGAATGACAAATTACAACATTGTCAATTTTTTGAATGGCAATTAAACATTGTGGGAAAGATAAATTGAATACACTTTCGTTTTTCGTTTTTTGTTTTTATGAAATCAAAAATGAAAAATGAAAACACTTTCGTTTTCGATTTTAGGTTTTTAGAAATCAAAATTGAAAACTAAAAATACTTTTGTTTTTCATTTTTGTTTTTAAGAAATCAAAAACGAACAATGAAAACACTTTCGTTTTTCGTTTTGGTTTTTAAGAAATCAAAAACGAAAAATGAAAACACTTTCGTTTTTCGTTTGGTTTTTAAAAAATCAAAAACGAAAAATGAAAACACTTTCGTTTTTCACTTTTGTTTTTAAGAAATCAAAAACGAAAAATGAAGACACTTTCGTCTTTTGTTTTTTGTTTTTTATATATCAAAACGAAAAACGAATGGACGCAGATATACACGGACCGTACTAGCACCATTAAGTCATACTAAATTACTGAAAACTTCACAATTCTAGCATTTTAAATAAATTTTAGACGGTTTTCGTGTAAAACGAAAGTGGCCGCATTCGTGTTCATTCTTAATATTTAAATGTAAGTTGTATTTTATGATAATACATAACATATATAAAGGTTGAGGACGAACACGGATGCGGCCACTTTCATTTTTGACAAAAATCATCTGAAAAGTCACATTTTTCAGCACATTTGGTAGATTTTTCATATTTCAGCTTGAATCGATGTTTTTATGACTAAATCAGTTAAAATCTTTCACATAAACTAATTGATTCAAATAAAATAGACACTTAAGTGTTTAAAAAGTGGTCAAAATCTTTCGTTAGATGAACCTGAAATTTGAGGCCAAAATCAGCCCTTACCGGACCTACTCCTTTGCAGATTTGGGCAAATAACTAGACCGTTTTTGTATACTGTGATTGTAAAATCCAATATGGCGGTATACCATGAATCTACCTTAACAGTAGATACTTTCACCTTTAAAATACGTTTTAAGAATTTCATTTGAACTTGTTAACACATTTGTGATGTCCCTAAACTTCACAAGTTGACAAGTATAATTCAAAATACTTGCTACATACATGTCAAACAATGACAGCATAGTTTCAAAATTAAAACAGTCATCCTGCAATTTACTATACAAACTAAAAAATGCTTTACGACCTTGGTTTGTTAATATTTTTGGGTATATGTAAAATAATCCTTATATCTAAATAAAACCAGATATACAAATTCATCACACATATTTATTGAATTTCCATTTAAATACCATCTGTCATTTGCTTTAACTTGATATCTGTTTCTGAATACAACAATTTTTGTTTAAAACAACTGATAAATAGTCATTTAAACAATTAATCATCATTTGTTTATCTTCAATATTTTCACTGAACAATACTGCATCATCTGCATACATAAGTAAATACAAGTTCAACATTTTTAACACATAAGGTTGACATCCTTGACTTAATAAGCTCTATTTCCACGACATTTACAATGAATATAACAATGGGGATAATGATTACCCCTGCATTAAACCAGCATCACTATTAAAGAAATTTAAGAATATACCATCAATTTTTACACAACATTTAGGTTTTGAATACATAGATTTGAATACATTTAATAATTTACCAGTTACACCTAATCTGATAAGTCTAAACTATAATTTCATATGTGTGACATTGTAAAAAGCCGGCTAATATAGTCTTCGAAACAACAAAAAAAAACTTTACCATATCTCAAAGATTTTGAAATTAAATATGGCGTCTGTGGTACCATATATAAACCGGATCGGAAGTCAAACTGGACATCTCTAAGTACATCATGGTTTCTACTCAATTTTGAAAGACGAGCGTTGATGAGAGTTGTAAACAGCTTTCCAATGTGGGACACACGATATATCTCGAAAGTTTTCAGGCTCATTAATGTCTCATTGTTTTAATACAGAGATAATAATACGTTTTACCCTTAGTTCAGGAAAGTCACCATAACTAATCCGAAACAATTCTATAGGAAATTTCATTCGTTTACTTTTATTTTTATTTCAATAGTTATCAAAGGTACCAGAATTATAATTAAGTACGCCAGACGCGCGTTTCGTCTACATAAGACTCAACAGTGACGCTCATATCAAAATATTTATAAAGCCAAACAAATACAAAGTTGAAGAGCATTGAAGATTCAAAATTCCAAAAAGTTGTGCCAAACACGGCTAAGGTAATCTATGCCTGGGATAAGAAAATCCTTAATTTTTCAAAAAATCCAAAGTTTTGTAAACAGGAAATTTATAAAAATGACCACATTATTGATATTCATGTCAACACCGAAGTGTTGACTACTGGGCTGGTAGACATTAGAAGTGATAATAAGTGGTGCAGACTCTGATTGTCAGAGGTAATGAAAGCAAGTCTGCAGATAAAATTGAGAATGGAAATTGAGACAACAACCCGACCAAAGAGCAGACAACTATAGATGTATGTTTTTGCTTTGGTTGTTTAAAGAAACAATTCAATAAACACATACATCAATTCTCTGGCTTACATTAACTACATTACTTCTCACATATAAAGTTCATATCACATATCACCGTTTGTTATATTTTTATAAACGCTAATAGGGCCTCTATGGCCGAGTGGTATAAATTTTTCATCTACAGCGTTCACTAGCATGTCAACACTGAGGTTGAAAGTCCGAATCCTGCATGTAGCAAGTGTGTTTAATCCAATCTTATTTGACAAGGATTTGATAACATTTTGTTTGTTCCATTTCCCGAAATGACCATAATTAATTTTACATTTTTGTCCATTCTTCGCAATAACTTTCGAATTAACAGTTCGTTATCCTTCAGGATAAATTAAATTTCGCCAAATATGTGCCTTCAAAATAACAAATAAACCCTGAAGACTCTCTATGTTTAAAACCAATAAACTGAGGACTCGTTATTCTATCTTCCTCGCTAATCAGTACTTTACTGTCCTGTCCGTCTTTTGATATTACTATTATTCTGTCAGATTCACAGTCTGCTACAAAAATATTACCATAAGCATCAGTACAAAGTCCCTTTGGTCCTGATAGATCCTGTGTATATTTCCATATCTGTTTACCTGATTCATCATAACAGTATACTGCTCTACCATTATAGTCACTATAGATTATTCTGTCATTACTGTGAACAAGGTTGATCAGTTGTGATTCACTAGGAACTTGTATTGACTTCAATCTATTCCCTTTCAAGTCTATAATACAGATTTCATTAAAATCCAAACTCATGGCAAACGAATTATTTGAGAATGACAAACTTGTGCATTTTTTGTGTAGTCTTAAAACTTTGGTAATTGTTTCATTCTTAATATTAAAGATCATAACGGCTTTCTCATAGCAACAAACTATGGCAATACTGTATTGATTGATCTGTGTAACACCATATGCTCCATCTAATTGTTTCAACTGTTTCTCAAGTTTTCCATCCGGAGTTAGAATGTAAACATTACCCCTCCTTTCCACTACTATGAATCTTCCATCCATTAGACAAATCATGTCATCAATAAGAATATTCATGTTAATCTCTTTCTCTTTCTCAATATTCATTGTAATGTTGTGTATGTTTGAATGTTCTTGTAATTCTACTTGTGCTTCCCTCCTCACACTTCTTTCTCTGTCCAAGTCTGTTTCTGTTTTAACAACCATTACTTCTCCTAAGGATTTAATTGAAACTAGTTTGCATAGAATCTGTTCTATTTCATCATTTCGCTTTATTTTTATGTCAAATTCTTTGGTCCTCTCATCATTTTCCAGATCATCAACATATTGTTGACATTGATGTACTTGTTTTTCAATCTGATGTACACCTAGAAATGATTGGAGTTTGGAAGTTTTTGTTGTGACTGTTTGCAATTTTTCTTTTATTTTCTTCAAGTTGTTTTTTGTCTCTTCAATTGCAGAGATAAAATCTGTTGCTTTAGATTTTTCCTGATTCCAAATGCTATCTGCTTCTTGGCATAACTTCTTCTCCAGGTGGTCTAAATGTTTATTTATTTCCTTTCGAATTTCTCCAATTGATTTCTTTATGCTTATATACTGATGTTCTCCTGTGTTTATGTTTTTTGATTTGTTGTTTACTAATTTGTCCAAAAACGATAAGATAGAACTTATCTCTCTCTCTATAGTTCCTTTAGATTGTTCAGTGTTGGTTGTGTCTACTACACTAGCTAAACCTTTTATTCCAGTGCATTTTGCATGACTAATTGAAATACAAACATCACAGCAAGGCATTAAATGGCTTGGGCAGTACTTGTTTAGCTGTTGACCATGTTTGTCACATTCTGTTTTGATATCACTGATGAACGGTTCTAAAATTTTTACAGCAAGTATCTTATGCTCACGTGTTCCTTTGGATCGTCTGTGATGACCTGAACATGTTGAACATAATCCGTCGTTACAGTTGTAACACCAGATGTCAGCTTTTATGTTTACTTTTCCTTTGTAACATGGTCCGCATAGTATAGGTTTACTAGTTGCCATGACCGAAACATGTATAAATCATAAGTTATTACGCTTACTTGGCACCGTCCTCGTGGTTCAGCAATGACCTAAACATGAACAAATCATTAGATTATTTTGGGCTCCTTCCAAATGGTATTTGTCTTATTCAATACTTGATGCATCAATACTTGATTGGTACCAGGATTATAATTCAATACGCCAGACGCGCGTTTCGTCTACATAAGGCTCATCAGTGACGCTCAGATCAAAATAGTTATAAAGCCAAACAACTACAAGGGTCAAAATATTTTAAAATTCAAAACATAATGCGAATGTTGATGAGAGTTAATATTTTTTTTCGACAGGTTACCTTCTCTGTGGTAGGACATCATTGAACTTTGTCAAGGAAGAGCAACGTCAAAAAGTAAAATTAAGCTTACAATCGGTAAATTTGGGGAAGAGGGGGGGGGGGGGAGATGGTAATCGGAAAAGTTATGAAATCTAGAGTTAAAAATCGTTTATACTGGCTACAAGGCTGGTGAAAACAAATCAGGATTTTTCAAGTCCACCAGCAGAGGTATCTTATCAGTGGCATTATTAACCTCTATTAACACTTATGTTACCAATTTTACTGAACCAGATACATATCCAGCAAATAAATTATGATTAGTGATGTTAAAAGGCCAAAATAGTATTAAAGTATCAGTGGCGGATCTAGGGGAGGGTTCCGGGGGTTGGACTCCCCTTTTTAGTACGAACAATGCATTTGATTAGGGACATATTATAATAGTTGGACCCCCCTTTTGTCCTGTGTTGGGATCCCCCTTTTAAAATGGCTGGATCCGCCCCTGTGTATTGCCTTACAATACATGTGCTATTTGAGGAATATTTGTAATACTATCATAAAAGACCTAACATTTCAACGTCATTGTTGTGCGCACTCTTGTTTTGAGTATTGCCTTACAATAAAAGTATTATTGTAGGAATATTGGTGAACATTATCCCACTAGAAATTACATTTCCATGTGCCCACTCTTATTTTAATGACCTTATAATGTGATAGTGTTCTTGTTGGAAATGTTGTGAGTATTATCCCTCTATACATGGCATTTTTAAGGGGTTACTTGTTTCAGTATTGTCATCAATCATTCAATCAATCTTATTCTATCAATCCATCAACCTTAGGTAAAGAGGATTATTTCAGGAGTAGTTTCCCTTTCAGATGTTTAAATACTGTCATCACTGGATTTCACTTAAATTTTTGTGTATGTATCTGGTTCAGTTTTCTTGAAGGAATATTGGCGAATATTATCCCACTAGACAGGACATGTGGCACAGTTCTCATGGTTTTGATACATAAGACGGTGTTAGTGTTGGAAATATTGTGAATATAATCCCTCCAGACAGGACATTTTAGTGTGTCTAATGTTCCAGTATTGGTGTTTAAAAAAGTTATTGTGTGAGTAATGGTAATACATCTATTGTTTTGAGTATTGCCTAAGATTAAAATGGTTATAAGCAGGGGCGTAGCTAGGCATTGATTCAACTGTAGGCACAAATCGGCAGGGAGTCTGGGCCGCTCAAGGCCCCCAGCAGGTCACAGGGCCTCTGCCCTGGTGGGGGGTTCAGGGGGCAAAGTCCCCCGACGGAAAACGGATTTCAGCGTTTTGGCTGAAAAATTTTATGCACAAAAATATTAAATTATCTTGTTATTTAATTATGATAATTATAATATACATGATGAGAAGTTCAAAGAATTATGAATAATTTACCATAACATCTGAATGGTGAATTAAATAACTCAGTACAATTGGAAAATCAAATATTAAAAAAATATTTACAATATGTACTGCCCAGCATAGGTCCGCGTATCCCTTTGATTTAGCAGTACACCCTGTTTTGGTATTTTCAAATCTATTCGTTATGATCGATGTATACGTTTAACTTAATGGATAGTACATATTGACGATCCTTCATTTAAAAAAAAATAGGCACGTGCACGTAAACACTGATATTATACTATATAATAACACTATCCTTTTGGCTAGAAAGACATCAACCATCAATCTTTTGATTCTTAAACCTTCACCCTAGCCACACAAACACATACGCACATAGTCGATGTTTAATGCAAAAGTTCTATTCTGTTCATACTAACGTAACAAAATTCAAGAAATTCGTATTTCTTAATATCCCGCTCTACTGTAAAATCCCTACCTGCTTAGGAATTTGAAAAAATTGTGGGCATTACACGTAGATCTGAGAGTACTCAAAACTACTGGAAGATAGTTGATAGATTTTTAAACATCCAGTGTAAAATATTTATGCAAGTTTAGAACAAAAAAATCCCAAATTGATTATTTACAATAAACACAACAGGGAGCTTAGTCCTGTAATAGGTGTTGTACAGAACGAAAGTCTGGAAATTTGAAAATGTCATGCATTGGAAAATGAGGGATTATTGGATAGGAGCAGAAACTTTGCCTTTCAAAAGACCAACTAAGAACTCATCAAAGAGTGTCATTCTCTCTACAACTAGGCATAAGATTAAATGTCCCCATTCTGACCAGACGTTACTACGTATTTATACATCCAGCACAGCCAAACAGACGACCAACATTTGCAAGTCGGTAGAAGACAAAGTGGAAAGGTAGTTGAAAACTAACAACAACTAATTAAAAATTCATGTGTCTAAGTTGAGGTTCTTTCAAGTTTTTGTTGATAGAATTGAAATTATCTGAACCAAAGTTCTAGTTTATAGTTTCTATATAAGGTACACACACACAAAAAAACATTCAATTCTATCCAATATTCCATTCACTAAGGACGAGAGACTAGTTTACACATGACATTCGATAATTAGAGTTGTGACAACTTCACTGGAGTTCATTTCTACATATAACGTTATTCATTATTTTTTTTAATAAAAAAAAAATATTTGTGAAAAAATTATGTGTAGGCACGTGCCTAAAGTGCCTGACGGCAGCTACGCCCCTGATAAGGATCTCATCTTAAAATATTATTATTATATCAATCATTTACAAACCGGTACATGTACAGTGTAAACAGAAGCATTTGTTTTACTGTTTACCTCTAGATTTTGATTAAGGTAAATATTTTTTCATCTGTGAACTTTGATTTTCTTTTCAAAATCTTCTCTCTGTCACTTCCCCAAAATGTCGCTATACCGGGAAGTTATTTGTTAACATGTTTATACCTGATGCAGGTATATTGTTGGTAAACATTTAAATGACGTATTATACATGTATATATAATATTTTAAAGTTATTTTACCTTTAATGATCAAATTAAAAATATTTGATATTCTTTTTTTATATCCTTCATTCTTGTCCAAAAAAGTGGAAAGTTTAATTTTCTGCTTTATTATATTAACAAATATGATTATGTGAATAATGTATAAATGTATTCGTGTCAGATACAAATGCATTTGCGTTTAAAAAAAAATTAATGCTTAATCTGTATTTCATTCTTTTCGACATTTTTGTTTCTGAAACTACTAGAAAATTTCACTAAAATTTGGAAATCTAGTATAAAGTTTCTGTTTTCTATTTTTATTTTTTCAAATTAGAACACTAATGTTACTGTCTTAATTGTTATGAAAATCCCCATAGACTATCAAAAGAGAACAGAGATTGTGACGATCTGCTTTCTTTCTATTTCCTCCAATTTATTAAAAGACTGCTTTTAGGAATTATTGGCAGAAAAAGACAAACATCTTCCAGTTTTCATATTTTTGATATATATATGGTAACTTTAGTACATACATTTCTGTAGGCAAAAGCTGTAAAAAGCAAATATGTGTACATGAACAAAAGATTTACAGTAGGACAAGCATTCCTGTGTCAATCAGTTGATTGCTTTTAGGAGTTATTGCCTCTAAAATGAATGTGTGTCTTTCCTAAACAAAGTCGACTTAAGCTTCCGTTAACATTGCATTTAGGATTTTTTTTCCAGACAGGTTTACCCGAGGATTTACCAAGGTTTGAAAACATCAACATGTGAATCATATTATATACCAATATCTAACAACAAATTTAAAGTATTTCGTGTCATTTAATGAAACTGTTTTTAAAATATATTTGATTTCCGTCATTGATCGTGATATGTAAGTGTAATCATTTTCAGTACTAGAATATTTTTTTTATTTATTCAAAAAGATTTTGAGCAATATGCACTTAATCGACAGCTTTAGTTTATTGTTAACATATTATCTATAACAGTGTATGCCCATTGAAAAACAATTTATAGATTGTCATTTGGTGTTAGCCAAAGCTCAGTGTTGAAGGCCGTATTATTGTTAACATTATATACGTTGTTAATAAGATATACCACATATTCTTATTAATATTAAATACATTTTACTATTAAAAGCATTAAAATTGCTTCGCATAACAGGATGCAGCAGTTACCAATATAAATACGGGTTTTTTTGTAATGAAATTATCACTTCAAATTTCCAGCCTGCCATAAATACGTGTTTTTTAATCTATGTATTGTAAGTGATTAATTTGTACAAACATTAAATATATTATTTACAATTGATGCATGAAATAATACAACTGTTATACTCTTGCTTTAGTTTCAGAGATATAAGTCAAAAACTGCATTTCCCCCATAATCTTTTTAGCCATGTCTGTCATGTTCGTTGGCAGGGCAGGGTCATCGGACACATATTTTCAAACTAGCTACCCTAATGCGGATTGTGGTCAAGTTTGGTGAAATTTGTCTCGATCACTTGTTTCAGGAGAATGTTGTAAAAGATTACCAAAATTTACAAAAAATTGTTAAATTTGACTTTAGCAATATCTACTTCTGGGGTCCATTGAACAGTTTGGTAATGTCAACTTATTATAGTAAATCTTATACTTTGCTGAACATTATTGCTGTCTACAGTTTATCTTTATATTAATTATATTCAAGGTATTAACCAAAAACTGCAAAATTTCCTTAAAATGACTAATTCAGGGGCAGGAACCCTACAACGGCTTGTCTGATTCGTCTATAGATGGCTTAACCTGAAGAACATTCTTACCCATTGACAAATATGCTCTAAATGCTTTAGGTTCAGAGATGTAAGCCAATCAAAGTGCTTCAAGAACGGTAAAGATTGCTTCAATTTATCAGTGGGAAGTAAAATTAAGGCAGTGTCTGCGCGTACCCGCATGCGGGTACGAATAGTCAAATTGCCATTCATAGGGTACGCGTACTCACATCTAGTTTCATAATAAAGTGCCATCGGATCGGGAATGAAACGTGAAATATAAACGAAAATTATCGATAATATGGGGATTTCGTCTAGAACAAGATAAGATTATGAAAAATAGTACTGATTTTCATATTGTATTTATGAGATAATAACTATTTAGATAATAAACATTGCAAATTAAATGCACACTCATAGAAAATGAAACTGTACAGTCCCTGTAAAACGATACAAAGTAATTTTATTATTAAATGTAAATGCAACTTAAAGAATTAAATTTTACTGAATTTGAAAAATACCCATATGAAATTTAAAAATAATATCCTTTAAATCATGAACGGGTTACAATAGAATAACTAGAAGTATTCGACATATTAAAAAAATTACTAAAGGATGAAACGCTGAAAATTCGATTTAAAAATACAATTTTAAACAAATACCTTGTATTTAGTAGGCAATTTTCCTGTCGAATTTGTTTGTATTTTTTTTTTGCATCCGTGAATCACAGGATAAAATGTATTCTGTTAAACTTTAATTCCTCTTTAATTTTTGTGTTTCCAGTTCTTCTTCTCTCTGCAGCTGCAATTGACTCAGAGTTTCTTTTATACAATTGTACAAAATTAATCGACTGATAGCCTAATTTTGAACAAATTGTTCCAATTCATGATAACTTTGAAATGTCTTCTCCACATGTATATCACTCTCTTCCATTTTAAGAATATTTATTAATTGAGAAAAACTGTTCACTGACCTACATCTACATCTACGACATATTCGCTATGTCGTCTATGTCGTCACTCGAAAAGGGTACTTCGACCCATCACTCAAGTATAGTTTAACTTTTGACGTCTTCCAACATGACAATAAACTTTCTATATTTACAACCAATAGTTCCAAAATTGTGCTAAAAATTTATATACAGGTGCAGGTTAAAACATTTTCTACTAGTATCTATTGTTTGTGTTGCTTAGCCACTGCAGAGTAGCTTGGTGAGTTTGGTCTTGAATTCCTCACTGCTCTCAATCTCTAATAGTTCATCTGTTAGTTTATTCCAGTCTCTGATGGTCCTAGGGAAAAAGCTATATTTGTAGATATCTTTGTTTGGCCTGATTTGTACATATCTTTTAGTGTTCGGTTGATGGAGTCTCGAAGTTCTTCCGTTGGTTTTATAATGTGCGTTGGAATAGGTATAGCAACTCTTTCGTGGATGGCTTTATGAAAGAGCGTTATACGTGCTATTTATCTTCTAATTTCTAGTGGTGTTAGTTTTAATTCTTCTAGAAGATTTGTTACTACCATATAAATAGTCATAAAACTTCTGAGTGAGTAGTTTTAATCAATTTATTCACTAGTTGCGACAAATTCCCTATATATATTTAACGTTTCATTCCCGATGCGATGCCATTTTATTATAATACCGGATCTGGGTACGCGTAGCCTACGAACGGCAATTTGACTATTCGTACCCACATGCGGGTACGCGCAGACACTGCCAAAAAAAACCCAAACAACCCTTATGTTTATATTTCTAGCAAACATTGATTTTATAAAACTGTTCATTATTGTCAAAATTTAATGACTTCGTTTCGTTGTGGACATTTTGTTAGGAATGCCAGGGACACACCTTCTAAAATTAAAAATCCTATGTCAAAAGCTGTTTATCAAATATGTTGACTCTAACTTTTATTTCTACCTTTTTTTCAATATTTTATAGTATGACTGTTAAACAAGAGGTCTAGGGACATGCCATTATGGTTATTTCAGTTTAAACATATTTATTTATAGTGGATTGGGAAACAAGTTTTGCAACTTATATTAATCCCTTTTCACTTTGCGGGTGCGAGTGCTGCCTTGTAGCGGCATTATCCTGCTCTTTTTCGAAATCTACAAGGGTGTCTTTAACGTGCAAGAGATATGGCTCTCTCTTAACACGGGTCAGCCATTTATCGTCCCCTTCCGTTATTTTGAACCATTCAAGAATCAATATCTTATTAATCCCTCTAAAAATAGTATGTTTTTTCCTCAAAAATGTTAAATCTAATTCAATTTTCTGACTGCACAAAAAATTACTTGTAAAGATCAAACACATTTTGTTTAAAGTGTCTGGGACAAGAAATCACGTTTTTATTGAAAACGCCCCAAGACTTCATTTTTCATTCAGCAGTAAGTAAGTAAGTAAGTAAATTTTATTTAGAGTCGGCATATATATACACAATAACAGAGGAAACATGAGCTCTTGTGAGTTCTTTAACCGACTATCACATAAAAAACATGCAGCATCATGCAAATACTACCAAATAAAACTAAAAAAAAATGCAATATAATGAAAGCAATTCTATTTGATTTGTGAGTCTCCAGAGTCAAAGTTCATGTGGCAAGCGCCTCTATGTGCATTGAAACGGGGGAATCAGCAAATCACTTGGGATCATAAAATATAACAGACTAAAAGCATAAAAACAATAAATAAATAAATATAAGCACTAGCATTTAATGGCAGATATATTAAAAAAAAATGCATAAAAATGCATAAAAAGCAGAGCAAAAGGCCATTATAAAAAGAAAGAAAGAAATTTCAGCTTTGAGACAGCACTGGGTGGAAACGACATGAACTGCAGTAACATTTTTGACCCCCACACCAGGAATTTATATAATTCCTAAACTGGTCAAAAGAAGTCATGAGTCTAGCCTCATTAGGAAGTGAGTTCCATACTTGTGCTGCCTCAAATCTAAAGGATCTTTTACCATAACTGGAGGTTCTAGGTCTAGGTACCTCAGCAGTGTTTACATACCTGAAATTATAATGAACTATTTTTTATTACAACTAAATCTTGAATAAATAATGGGCATTTTTTATTAATTATTTTAAAGGTCTCCAAGGCAATTGAGCGCATTCTACGAGTTTTTAATGATGGAAGGTTCGAAATCTGCAGGAGTGTTTCGTATGAGCTCTGATGGTCTTCATAAATAAATCGAAGCGCTCTTTCTTGTATTTTTTCTATTTTCCTGGTATTTTGTTCCCCACAGAAATGCCAAGTCAAAGGGCAATAACTAAAGTTTGACATAATAAAAGAATAGTAAATTGTAAGCTTACTCAGTTTGTTTAGATGTTTCCCAATTCTTTTCAAAACATTTAATTGCCTTGCAGCCTTTTTACAAATATTTGAAATGTGTAAATTAAAGTTTAATTTAAAATCAATCGTAACTCCAAGTAGTTTAACCTCATCCTCACATGATATAGAAATACCATTCAAATCAAACACAATCTTTTTATCATGTGTTTTTTTGCCAAGAGAGATAGCTTGAAATTTCTCTGGGTTGGCCTGCATTTTATTGGAAGAAAACCACTGTATTAAAAAATTGCTGTCTTCCTCAAGAGCAGAAATTACATCAGCAGGTCCGACGTTTGTCACAAAGTGCAGCCTGAGGTTCCAGACTTGGGACACACACACAGAGATTGTGACGGGGTTATCATAGTTTTGACATGCGAGTTTTGATTATTCTTTGGTATTTCCCGTATTTTTTCACTTGAATCTGTTTTGCGTATCATATTAGTATCTTCTGTCAATAAAAATTAGAAAGAAGATGTGGTGTGATCCCAATGAGACAGATCTCAACAAGAGACCAAATTACATCGAACATGAAAAGTTAACAACCATATTTTTCGTCTATTTTTATTATTTTCGTTTATAAAAAATATAAGCGGAATTTTAGGCTCATTCAGATTTTTTAATTTTCCGTTCAGCATGTTCAGGTCGGAGTTTTGACACCCCTACAATATTTTTCATATATATATATTTTTTTTATATATTATCATTATATTGAACTTTTTGTTTCACATAATCAAAAGTTAAAAGATATCCACTGAATATAAAAAAAATTGAAGTTAGAATTAGCCCGACCATAGATTTTCAGGTCCCTTCAGGTCTTTTCATTCCTCCGTTCAGGTCCAACTTTTGGCATCAAAAATTTGTTTTTAATTTAATAAAATACAATTTTAACGAAATATGGATATTTACAATTAATAAAATTCCAACTTGAAGAAATTCCATCCAATAATAAAAAAGTTATTGCAATTTGAATAATTTTAGACGTATATTTTCAGGTCTTTTCAGGTCTTTTCAGGTCCAAAAGAAACATGTCAATGTGAATCCTCTTCTACTTGTTTTCATATTTTGGCTGCAAAAATTAGTATAGGGTTAGAGTCAACACAAACAAATAATGTCGTTAGTTTAACTGTTTAAGGGCCCTTTCAAAAAATAGCAAGAAAAAAATTGACAAAAAATCAGGAAGAAAACAACCAAGAGCAAATGATTATGGAATTGAATTCGAACCTGCGCCAGATTCACAAATTTCTATAAATACTCCCTTGAAGCAAAAATTGATGACAACACCTTCAACGAATGGTAGCATAAAACCTAATAAAACGCCTAAGATATCAACCGAATTTTCAACTCCTAAATCGAAAAAAAAACTTGAACTAAGTGTAATCGAAGAAGATGCGGGGGAAACACAAATTATAGATGAGAAAAAAAATTCGATCGAAATTAATAAATCACTCCCGGTGAAAAAAAGAAAGATAGACGATATCAACTTAGATGAAATGGAAACCCCCACTAAAAAAACAAAAACTCAATCAAATCTCCCGTGGATAGGGTATTGCAGTCTACAGCACAAACAAAATATTTTAAATAATAAGTATCTTTGTTCTGATATCATTATTTCGACACAAAATCTTCTGAAATTTGAGTTTCCAGAAATAAATGGGTTCCAGGAAACAACTTTAGCGCCTGTTAAGGTAGATGGTAAATGGGTAAGTGAAACAGGTTTTCAATCACAAGAGTCACCAAGTGTACAAATACACCATAATGGTAACGCTCATTGGGTTTTGTCTCTTCAAACTAGAGATGGAAACATCTATCTTCTAGACAGCTTATCACTAAATTTAACAACTTCATTAGAATATCAGTTAACGCAAATCTATGGTAAAGACAAGAAAAAATTAATAATAAGAATACCTGATGTCCAAAAACAACAAAACAGCATAGATTGTGGACTTTTTGCAATTGCAAATGCTCTTGAATTTTGTCAAACTGGGTTTAAAGGAGGTACTCATATCACATACGAGCAAAAATATATGAGAGAACATTTAATTCATTGTCTTGAAAATGGTAAATTCTCTTATTTTCCAAAAAATTATTTCGGTAAAACTCAAAAAAATCTGAAAACTAAAACCCACATAATCTCAATAAACTGTGGCTGTGGAAAACCCGATACAATAGAGGATATGGTAGGTTGTGAAGGGAAAACAGGGCGTAAAATGTGTGATGTCTGGGCACATCGGTCTTGTGCAAAAAATATGAAAGGAAACAACTGGTTCTGCGAAGTACATAAATAGTTTAACTGAAATTTTAAAGAAATTTACAGGCCACGATATACAGTTTTGATAAATTTGAAATAAATTTTTAAAAATGTTAATTTAAAAAAATGTAAATTAATCACAATACCTATTCTTGAAATTAATTTAAACATTATTTTTCCTTCATAAAATAGATAATAAATAGATAAATTAATGTCAAAGAGTGTAGTGTATCAATAAATAATAAAACAAAATAAGAAAAAAAAAAAAAAAACAATAACTCCGCCAACGCCGGTCCCAAGCCCGGGTGAAAAAGGAGGAGGGTTGTTAATATCTAAATGAAAAATATGAAATATCAGAAATGATTAGTATGCTATAATACTTTTGAAATTTGATATAATGAAATAAAAATGACAAGTATTTTATATCTAGTTTTAGTCATTATTTCCTTTTTTTTCATAAAAGGGGGTCAAGATTAAAACACAAGCTAGGACAAAGGTCAAGTTTCTGCAATTTTAGTTTGATATATTTTTATTGTTATTTATATCAAATCATTTATTATTAAATTGTCTTTAAGAATCATGTTCTGGATTTTGACCGGGCTTTTTATATTTTTGTGAATTTTAGTTCAAAGTTGAAAATTTCACTTCAATATTGGTATACCAGGGTGACTTCCGGTCAACTTTTTGCCCTTTTATAGTAATATATTTATTTTTTTCTTTATATCATATTATTTGTCATTTAAATGTCTTTAAGAATCAATTTACAGACTTTGACCGGGATTTTTATTTTTTTTGGAATTTTAATTCAAAGTTGAAAATTTGACTTCATCATTTATATACCAGGGTGACTTCCGGTCAACTTTTTGCCCTTTTATAGTAATATATTTTTTTTTTCTTTCTATCATATTATTTGTCATTTAAAGGTCTTTAAGAATCAATTTACAGACTTTGACCGGGTTATATGCTTTTTCGTGAATATAAGTTTTACTGTTCAAAAATGTGTTGTCAGAGTCACACTAAGAAACACTTCCGGTCAACTTTTCGGTAAAAAAGCATATTCAAATATTTTTTTTTTTTAATTTAATCTTATAGCCCATTGTAATAGCTTTCAGAATCACTTTTATTTATTGATTTAGCTTAAGCGGTTCCAGAGATATTAATTATAATACACCAATTTTTCACTTCCGCGTTTTCCACTTCCGCGTTTTAGACCTTCCCCATTTTTAGGTCTTTAGTGTAATCCTTGTTTTTTTACGGGAAATCTAGTTGTTTCCCTTGAAATTGTCTCCCTTATTTTATTTCATGTCGTGGAAATAAAATTTCATCACTGCCTCCTGACATATGGCTTGTTTTCCATGTTGTCATTTACAATCTTCAATCAACTTGTTAAACATCATATATGAAAGGTAAAGAGGTGTAAAATGATAGGGAAAATTTCATTATGGTCTTTTTATATAAAAAGGGGGAATGGATTACACCAAGTGGCACAGAGTTTGAAATCCTATCAGTAACTGAATATTCAATAAGGGGGTACAAATATACCAAAGTCGACTATCACAGTAGAGCTTCTCTCGAATAGAGAAGGGTTGTAATGCCTAATGGGGGAACACAGTGTTCATTTTCGTAGATCCCGCAGCGTCTTAATTGGCCGTTGTCCCTTAATACTGATCCCGCAGCGTATTAATTTTGACATTTTCATTATAAATGTTGGTTAAAATTGTCAAGCTGCTGATCACCGCTGAGAGGTCAGTCAGTGTTACGCAATAACTGATAATAAGTTTTACCTGAGCCACGCTTGATCACGCTTATCTCACCCTTATCGGACTATGTTATCATGTAATAGCGTAAATGATTATTAAGAAGATATATATGTGTAGAAGAAATTTAAAAAAATAAAAACTTCAGAGCAGAATTGAAGAAATAGATCGCAAATGCATTGTATTTTCGCATCGTGTGTATGATCACTCGACCATTTAAAAAACGGATTTTTTCATTGGTCGAGAAGAAGAATCTATTTTAACACGAGCAATGAACGCACTGATTACACGTGATAAATTTGAATACACATGGATAAAGATATTTACGATGAAAATTATGAAAGAGATTATTTGTAGTTGAAAAAAATAAAATAGACTTTGATTAAAGATAACTAGGTGTTATTTATTTTAATAGAAAGTGAAAAAATGTTGCTTGCAAGGTAAATTCGTCTGAAACTTGTGTTTTTAGAAATAAAATGATCATCATGATCATTGAACATCGATCGTAAATCCGTGTGTCGGGAAATATGTGACAATAACCACGGGTACGGATTCGCTGCAGCTTCTGTATAATGTCACTAGTAAATAATTTCAATGCTCTTAACTTTAACAAATTTGTAAAGTTTCGTTTATATCTACCTGCCAAAGATAGGTTTTAAGAATAATACACATGGAAGCGTAATGTCAACTACGGAAACTAGTCAGCTGTTCATTAAAACATTTTTGTTTTAAAAAGTTGTATACCAAATGTCTTAACGGTAAACCGTAATCGATTTAACAGATTCTGAATGAACATGTTCTCTGCTAATAACAAATGGTTGACTTCTAAGCTAAAGGTAGATGATGGAAGTAGATTTTTGTTTAACCAAATGACTTCTAATGAAAGGGGGATTCCCGGAATACACCTACCTCTACACTGTCAGTATAAGCAGATGTCATTGCTTCTCCTACCAACCGAGCTAAAGTTTTAGTAAGTGTTAACAGCAAGCACCATGTTTCTGGTTTCAATGACAAATGGCCTGGCTGACTGAGTTTTTCATGACTTATAAATGCCAAAGGGGGTATAAGCAAAAGTTATTGTACATTTGTTGTAAGAGGGGATTTTCAACCCTAATAAAAGAGGGAAAAGACAAAATTGAGGAACAGACTGTCCAACAAAATAACACTATCTTGAAACAATATAATCCCTAGAAAGAGCAGAGAGTACAAAGATGAATATTTATATTTTGACTTCTTTAATTGACTGAATATGAATAACTTTTGTGTTTAAAATCAATTTATTTCATATATATATTCTTGTAATTCATTAATACTCTGCATTATTAAACACATAACACAAAACATTATTATTCAGATAGCATGTCATGATTTATAACTGATTGCTTCAGATCACATAAGTTCACTCTAAAAAAAAGAGTTACGCGCCCTTGAATTTTGAGCCTTAAAGAAATCCTGGGGAGAACACTGGTACATTCATGACCAATTCAAATTCAATTATAGTATTATTGTATGACTATAAATTGTACACCTTCTTTCAGATAAAAAAAAATTGATTTTGACGAATCACATTAATTTTTTTTTAAAATAACAGTAATGATTGTTATATATACACTTGATTTGTCTATGGTTGTTGGAAACATAGTTCAGTACATATCATACCGAAATCACAGGAGTGCTCCAGGATGATGTTTGTAAATCTGTGTTCCAGCTAGGTCATTTTTAGAGGGTGTGACGCCCGCCCTTTCCCGAGTGCCACCCTATGCCCTTTTTACAGTTTCCAGGGCGGCCTGCCTTTTTCATGTTTTTTTAAAGATTGATTGTATATTATCCGCTTATTACTAAATTTTACCAGGCAAAAAGTTTATGACAAGTTTGATTATGACCCCAAGCTAATCAACGGTTACAACTGGTGTCATAATCTGTTGTTCATTAATTCATTAATTCATTCAAATAAAATCGGTCAGTCAGCAATTATGTTTGAAGAAATGTGCCTTCGACAACTTGGGCATAATTTGCAATGTTTACCGTAGTTTCATGGAGAAAATGTAATGATAGAAAGTTGAAAACCATAACCAACTCGTTGAAGACATTGTTTTACTTCTTTTCCGTGAAATAAATAGCAAATCCAGAAGTATTTGTCATTGACTGCCCTCATTTTTGATACGAAAATTACAAAATCGGCCGCCATATTGTTGATCATATTTACATCGATCTTCTACGGTCTGTTTATAATCCTCCAAAGAAGGAGCACACCTGAATAAAGAAAGATAACTCAATCTGATTTTTTCCTAGCATTGAGTAACCCGCTTAACATATTCTAAAATATGTCTACATACTAGCTTAAGAATATATATGTTTATATTTTGAGTTAAATGGGAAAAGTTAAAGAGGGTCTCAGTGATCTGGAAGGATTTTTTCACTATGGGCCCAGGGCCCCCCAAAAATAAATTCAATGGGCCATTTAAAAAATTAATGGGCCATGTTGTCAAATGAGTGGGCCATTTAAATTGACTACTGTAAAAAAAAAAAAAAGTATCAGTATATATATGCGAAGAGGTGGTGGTACTTACCTTTATGATTTCAAATTATATCATGGATATTGTTCCTGTGATTTTGTAATTTCAATTTCAATGAATATACAATAAGTTATTTTAACTTTCTCAAAACCGGACAATATTAAAGATACCGTATTTATTCTAGTAAACGCCCCGGGGGCGAAGACAATTTCCGAAAGGGGGGCGTCAATTAGAGAAACGAATTTCGTACCTTACTTCATTGACCTTTACCTGAATTTTGTTGAAACAGACTATAGTAACATACACATGTTTCTTATTGTCTCCATAATCTATAAATAGCGTTTATCGGTAATGTGACATCTTATAATTTGTTAAAATTTATAACGTACTGTGTAACTGACAGATCTATTTTTGGAACTTGTACACACTGTGTTGTATTATCGGAGTGGATTAAAACATGGAGGGGGTCTCATTGGGGGGTTCTGATCCCGGATCCCGCTTACTGTTTTGTCAGATTCCCGTTTCCCGCTTACACTATGTACGTATTAAAGCAATTCTCAATTTTTTTGCAATTTCCCGTGTCCCGCTAGACTTCATTTCCCGTTTTCACGGCACAATAATTTGATTTTCACGTGTTACGCTTACAAAAAATCCGCAATCCAGCGTCACGCTTAGACCCCAATGAGACCCGCCATGAACGTTATTGATTTTTCGTTTCATGTTTCTGAGTGACCGGGTCGATGTCTTTGAAATATTGTAATGGGTAAGTTTTAAATTAATTTTTTTAACTACAAAATGGGGGCGTTTATTAGAAGTCAAAAGTTCTGAACACACTATTTTCAGTAGGGGGGCGTTAATTAGAAGGGGGCTTTAAATAGAATAAATACGGTAACCTTTATTTACAATATTCAAACTGGTTGTGTTGCCTTGTACAAAATGTTGTACATGTTCATGCTTTTTTTGTACATTAAATTTAATTTGGGTATTCGTCGAAACCATACTTTATTCCAGCCGTTCCGTATCAGAGGACATTTCTGGCATTTCCTCTGCACTTCTTGTATTATTATTACTTCATGACAATGACAAGACTAACAGTAGAGAGTATCATTAATTGATAGAACAAAACAACAATTCGCTGAAGTCATGTTTACAAAATGTCAAAACAAGAATATAAAACTTGTTTTGTCACCATCAATAGATTTTAAAAGGTTATATAAATGATAAGCACCATATAATAGATGTATAAGGCTGTTGAGGATAGGAGTGATCTTTAAATATTTAAGATTCTTACAATTATTATTAAATTAAATGACAGACTCTGTGTTGGTACTATATATATGTTACTTATGATAATCATTGTTCTCATTTGGTTGTCAGTTCTTCCACTTTATGATATATGTATCTTTATATACATGTAACTATATATATATATGCACATTATGTGTTTCTATTTGTTGTCTAAAATTTTCAGTCTCTCTATGTGCATTTGAAATAGCATGTTTCTAGTTTTGTTTTCAATGTTTTCCATGAATTTTTCACAGCTATCAAACACCTCCTTGTATTTTGAACAGTCTATTAGCAATTGTACTATTGCAGTTTTGCTCATGAAGGTGCAGTTCCATTTTGCTGGAGTGATTTTATCAGTGATCTCTTTTCTTATATCAAGGAAATATTTTTCTCTCATAGTACTGAGTATGGGACATGTTGTCAGGAAATGAGTAATGTCTTCATTGGCAGTTTTACATAATTGGCAAGTTGGATCTACTGTATATGGAGTGAATTTATGTTGATCTGCCTGAAGTATGTATGTTCCAGTTATCATTCTAGTCTTGATTATTGCTTTTCTAAGTTCAAAACGAGGCAAATGCTTTATTTTCCAGACTTGGTGATGTTTATTGATCTCGAAGTTTTCCGTATTCATGAATTTTAAGCTAGATTTTCTTTCAGATTCTATTAAGGTCTTGTCCTTCCAAAATTTGTCTACTTTCAGTTTGATAGTTCTTTTCCATTGTTCTTTCTTTGGAACATTGCTTTTAAGTTGCATAATGGCTGGAAGTTCATACAGATCTAAGATATCAATAACTCTAGAAAAGAAGCTATTTTTGTTATCAAAATTTGTTGTTATTTGTCTTTCTATAAGCTGATGTATTTTTTCATTTTCACATGTTAGTAGCGCAAGTAGGAGAGACAATACTCTTTTATGAATTTCTGCTTCTATTGGTAGTGCTCCTAACAGTAGTAACACTGCAGACTTGGCAGTTCTTTCTGGAAGAGATTGTAACTGGCGAAGATTTTTTCTATGAAATCTTTCCAACTGTTCAATATCAGATCTGGTTAGAGGTAACACTTCCAATCCATAAATTAACCTTGGAATGACATAAGTTTTGTAGATTTGAAATGAGGTTGGGGGGTCTAGACCATTTGTACCATGACACCCTGATCCCATAAGAGCATATTTAGTTCTTCTTGCTAATTTTATTCTCTCTTGTACATTTATATGACTTTCGTTGTTTTCAGCTCTTGTTAATCCAAGGTGTACCCCTGATTTAGCAATTGTTACATCGTTTCCATCAAGTGTCCATTTGTAATCACTTTTTGTTTTTGAACAATCTATGATTTGGGTTTTTGTTGGATGTATGCTGTAGTGGTGTTCATTTGCATATCTTCCAAGCACATTTAGCATTAGTTGTAGTTCATGCTTGTCATTCAATATAAAGGCTATATCGTCGGCACAAGTTGGTGATCATACATATATATTTCCTAATTGGTATCCTATTGAATTTTGTTCTAATTCTACTAGGAGATCTTGGACAAAGATTTTGTATAGATGGGTTGATAATATTCCTCCCTGTCTTACACCTTGTTTAATTTGGAAGGGTTACTTATACCATCAAGCCATTTAACTTTTGTAGTTAGATCAGAATATAATTCTGTTAATATTTTCCAATATGTTGGATGGATTTCTTGATTGAGCATTTTATCCATCAGTATAGTGTGTTGGACTACATCAAATGCTGATTTTACATCCAGAATATTTATATAAAAATTGTCATTCCCCTTTTTCTTCTCATATCTAGCTTCTGAAATAATTAAGCTTGCCATGATTGGCGATAGACCTTTGGTGAATCCAAATTGGAGGTCTGTTTTTGGCTCTTTCATCAGTTTGTTTAGAAATGAGTATTCAAAGGTTTTCCCAGTTATTGGTGTTACTGTTATGCCTCTATAGTTACTGGTCTCTGTTGGGTCTTTTTCTTTCTTAAGTACTGGTGTGAGTATACCAGATTTGAAAAATAATGGTACCTTTCTGTGTATCAGAATGTTGTTAAATATTGTCTTCATCGCTGGTGCTATTGTGCTCTTGGCATATTTAAGATGCTCAGCTGTAAGTCCAAATTCATCCAGACTTTTTTTGGTGTTGAGACAATCTATTGCTTTCTCTATGTCTGTGTCTGTAAAGAGTTCAGGATTGTGTTCGTACTCTTCTAAGGCCTCTTGTACATAGTTTTGTCGAAATTTGCATAGATTTAGGTAGGAATTGTCATATATTTCTTCTTTTGGGACACTGAGGTCTTCATAATATTGTGCAAATCTTTTCCTTTGATCTTCATGACAAAATATATACTCTCCATCTATTTTCAGACAATTGGTTGTAGTTCGGCTGTTGCTTCTGCCTCTATTTATCAGTCTGTAAAAAAGCTGAGTATTAGGGTTATCCATTATTTGTTGGTAAAATGTTTGTCTATCTATTGCATGTTCTGCTCTTTGCTTACTTCTTAATTTCTTTTTCTCATTTCTTAATTCAATTGCTAGGTGGTGTTCTTTTGGTTTCCCTATGTCTTGCCATTTCTTATATATTTCCCTACATGATTTCAGAATTATAAGTACTTCTGGCGAGGCTTTCCATTTTGGTCCCTTGGTTTGTAATAGCTTAGTTGGAACTGATCTTTTTCCTGCCTTATTTAGTGTTTCCATTAATACTTTTAATTGAATATTGACATCTTTTTCCTGTTCAATTAAATTGATATCCTGCTGTATAGCGTTGTTATAGCTTTCTTTGTCTATTTGCTCCCAAAGCATTTTGAATTTTGCTTTATTGTTTTTCTTACTAGAATATCTGGTATTTGTCATCTGGCAGGTTATTTCCATCTTTACAATTGTATGTGCGGAGGTATTTGCACTTGATTTGTCCTCAATTTTATACTCTGCAACTAAGTTTTTGTCTTGTACAAGTATATAATCTATTTGTGAGGATGAATTTCCAGCATGATGAAAAAAGGTATGGGTATTTTCTATTTCAACACCAGTAGTTAAGTTTACATCTCCAGTAAATTGTCTTAGTATTTTATCATGCTTGTTTGCTCTGGAAGTTTGTAATGTACCGTTCAGGTCTCCTGCTAGCACTATTTTGTGTGTATTTTCATACTTTTGTATTATGTCAGAAATAATGTCCAGACACTCCATATATTCATGTTGTGAATTCGTCGTATGAGTTGGCATATAAGCATTGATAAGGCATATATCATTGGTTGCTGTAATATTAACTGCAATAACCCTTTCATTTCCATCTTTTAGTTTTTTAATTTTGCTGGACCATTTTGATGGCCAGAGTATTGATACCCCTCCCTTTCCTTTCGGTAACTTGAAGCTATCCAGAGGGTCATCTGTATCAGAACATCTTGTGTGGTCTTCCATTGTTGGAAGGAGTTTTTTTATTTCTTTTTTTTGAAAGTCCCATAAGAAATGCTCTTGTAGACATAGTATTGTATTTGAGTGATCTAAAGAGTGAAGATATGCAATATTGGTTTTTAATCCTTCAATATTGCATGTAATGATGTTTATATTCTTACTTAAATTTCCTGATGGTTTGTTCTTCTTTTTGTTAATTCTGGGGGTAGTCCTTTTTGGCTTGTGATCCGAAAATGGTGACCATTGTTTGAAGATTGCTTTGGATCCAGTAGATTGGACTCATCTAGTGTTTGATATTCCTCTTGTACCCTTGCATTGGATTTGCTGTTGATTTCTTTACCGACATGTTGAATAACTTCATTTTCAGCATTTTGTTCACAGTTGTTCAGAGGTAGTGTTTCATTATTATTCTCTTTGATGATCGTGTTTGTACAGTGAGGTTCTATATCAACTGTATGTATTTCTATAGGTGGCTGCTGTTCATCTATAATTCTAGACATCACTGCTTCGGTTGGGCATCGCATGTGATGTGATGTTGTTCTGTTCTCAGTATCATGTGTAGGCATATTTTGCTGTAGTTGAGTTCCATTCTTATATGTTGGAGGCCTAGGCATTTGTCTGGAACTATGTATTGTATTTGGAGGCCTTTGTATATTATGCATAGAGTATGGTGGTGCCTGGCTGAAGTTGTGCATTCGATTCGTTGGTATTTGCATAAAGTTGTGCATTGGATTTGGTGGTATATGCATTGGATTTGGCGGTATATGCATTGGATTTGGCGATATATGCATTGGATTTGGCGATATATGCATTGGATTTGGCGGTATATGCATTGGATTTGGCGATATATGCATTGGATTTGGCGATATATGCATTGGATTTGGCGGTATATGCATTGGATTTGGCGATATATGCATTGGATTTGGCGGTATATGCATTGGATTTGGCGATATATGCATTGGATTTGGCGGTATATGCATTGGATTTGGCGTCATTTGCATTAGATTTGTTGCCATATGCATAAGATTCGGTGGCATATGCATTGGATTTGGTGGCATATGCATTGGAATTGGTGGTATATGCATTGACATTTGTGGCATACCCATTGGATTTAGGACTGGCTGGGTTGGTATATGAGAATTATGGAATGCATAAGGTGGTGCATGCATATAGGTTTGCATCACATTTGGTTGTATATAGTGACCATTTCCAGGTAGTCCTTGGTATAAGCCATAATGATGTGGTATGCTATGTTTATTTTGTATTGCCATTTGGGTGGTAAGCGCAGTTTGTATACACATGTTCTGTATCATTTGGTTTTCCATTATTTTCAGTCTATTCTCCAGATGCATTTCCTTCATTTGGTTTTGTAACTGTTGATACATTGTGTGTATCACTATTTGGTCCTCCATGTAAGTTGTTCGTTGTACATTGTTGCGCTTGGGCATTTTGTTGTGTTTCTTCTCTTCTAGTAACTGTGTCTAGGACTGACTTCATGTGTTTGATTTCATTCTCTAGATTAAGTATCCTTGTTTTTTGGGCAATGATAGTTTCCTCTTTGTCGTTTTTGTTTTTGGTGCCCTTTTGATTCTTTTTCACCAGACTCTCATTTGTTTTTTTCTCCTTCACATTTTCTGTAATGGTTATTGTTGGTCCTGTTTCATTACCAATTACTGGTCTTTGTTTTGATTTTGCTGATCCTTCTGACCTTTCATTGATGTTAGGTGTAAAAATCAATTTCAAGTCAGTTTCTTCCATATCTGTCTTTTCTCTCATCTGGTTTTGTATATTATTAGACCTGGATGGTAAATCTTTGTCTATACTAATGGTAATGGGATCAGGTTCTATCCGTGTTCTAATCTGATCATTGTGTCCTGTTTCATCTTGCTCATCTTGTGTGCTTCCTGTGTTTATATTTATGTTTATGTTGTTATCTTCTGAAGATGGATCGCACTCTGTTATGTTTCTTCTTTCATACATTATGTCATCATTACATAATGTGCAGATGTAATCTAACTGTTTCAGCTCATTTTCTCCAACTTTGTTAGACAGATTTTCACATTGGTAATGGTACCAGTAATCACATCTGTCACATCCAATCCCTTCTTCTACATATTTATTGCAATACGGACAAATACAGTTGTCTGGACTTGCAGTATTAGTATTACCGTCTGTATTTGCCTGTTCATCTTGGGAATGTTCCTTTCTTCCTCTCATGCATGTTTCTAAACTGCTTATTTCATCCTCTGTATTGACGGTTTGTTCAATACATAACAACTCCTCATTTGGGTTATTCAGTTGTTCTTTCTTACTCTTTTCCTGTGCTATTGATTTTTGTATAGTTTCTGAGGAACAATTTCTCAACTGAGATAAGTATGTTTGAATATTTTTGTTGAGGATGTTGATCTCTCCGTGGTCTTTGGTTAGCTTTTCACATAGCTTATCAAATATGTTGTTGATAAATAAGTCCACTCTGCTACCATTCACATTGATTTTGCAAGTTGTGTGATACATGTTTATAGTAAATTTTAGCATATTTCCTGTTTCTCCATTAAGTTTTTTGTTAAATACTTTGTAACACAAGTCTACTGTAAGTCCTGAATTTTCTACACCATTTTGGACGGGTAGAGTTACAAATTGATCTTTCATTATTTCACTTTGAAGGATGTTAAGTATTTCACTTTTGGTGGTTTCGTATGCTCCAGTGCTCAATTCTATTACAAAAATTTTTCCTGACTTTAATTCAAATTTTATATGTTCTTTCTGGCATGCCTCCATTTTTTTTTCTAGCGTAGTATTTCTATCCAGTGTATATGATCTTGTTGTTATAGTGCTGGTTCGCAGGTCTCCAGTTGAACAATTTTTCTTCATCATTTGCACCTGCATTTTGATGTTTTTATTTGGTAACAGCTAGGGAGTATTTATAATCTCTAAATATTAAATATTGAGTTTTTTTTTTTTTTTCTTTTTTTTTTTTTTTTTTCCTTTTTCTTAAGATTTAAAATGTATAGCTCCGACAATCCACACTAACCTACTAGATTCAGGTTTAAATATAGTTTTTAATATACACTAGATTGATGTTTGGTATAGCGCGGACAACCCACGCTGACCTATCTTTCTGAGTGTATGGTGTTTGGTATAGCGCGGACAACCCACACTAACCTATTAATTTCAAAAATAGAATTTTTAATATACACTAGATTGATGTTTGGTATAGCGCAGACAACCCACACTGACCTATCTTTCTGAGTGTATGGTATTCGGTATAGCGCGGACAACCCACACTAACCTATTAATTTCAAAAATAGAATAAAAATATTAATATACACTAGATTGATGTTTGGTATAGCACGGATAACCCACACTGACCTATCTTTCCGAGTGTATAGTTTTTGGTATAGCGCGGACAACCCACACTAACCTTCTAAATTTAGCCTATTTATTATAGATATCTTTTTGTTATTATACTCTCTAAATGTTTATCTGATGTTTTACTCCCTAGATGTTGTTATTTACATCAGTTTCTTCTGGTGCTTTGTTTTTTGTCCAACAGTCTCTCGAGATTTGGTTTGTAAGTTTCCTCAACCAAGCTTTGGATAGGTGGATGTTTGGGTGAATTCCGTCGTCCAAGAGGCTTAAATTATACAATCTCCTACTCTTGGTATTTCCTTGCCTACAGCTGTGTGAAGTACCTGCTTGATATGTTCTTTGTTGCCTGGTTGATGTCCTATACAAGTCTATGTTGAAATTTGGAGAAAAGTTTTGATGGTTCAAGGTTCTTATGGCTTTGTTAATTTCGATTATTTGCTGCTCTAATTGGACGTCTTGATCATAAAATACTTCCGGGTCTTTATGGATGTGTGATTTGTTCCAAGCTTGTATTGAAAAAAAGGGTATTTCTAATATTGTAATTTGGCTGTCTGGTGAGAGATCCTTGAGTGTTTTGATAATTTCTTTGTACCTGTTAATAAGATGTTCAACTAGTTCGGCATTGTTTTGAAATTTCAGTGATATATATTTTGATGTTCTGTTGAAGGATGAAAAATCACAGGTTCCTATAAGAATATATAGCCAGATTTTTTCTGGAATCAGCTGTACTTCTGTGTCAAGATTTTGTTTGACCCAATCCAAGGCTTTAGTTGCTGTCCTACCTCCCTGACACCACCAGTATATTTCTTGATGTATAGGTAGAGTTGATTGTTGTTTTAGTCTACCTATAATGCTGTCTCCTAATAATGCTGGGGTATAGATTTTCGGGGTAGTCGGTGCATGAAATGGTTTTTGAATAATCTTCTTCAACTTAGCCAACGACATAAATATTTTCAGTCTGTGATTTAATACTTTTTAATGCTGAAAACGGTATGTAGATATGAACTATATCAAACAATAGTAATATATAACCAACACTAGAGTCTGACAAAAAAGAGAAGACCAAAAAGACTGTATGACAAAAAGGCTGCTTAGAAGTTTATTACCATAAACAAAAACAAAAACAGAAGGTTTTGATACTATCTATGAGCTTATTTTTTTTTAATTCTTTACTGTTATATCAGTGCTATGTTTTTATTCAGTGGTATAGCGCGGACAACCCACACTTACCTTGAGAGTTAAGTATTATTTTAAATTAAGTCTCTTTTTTATTTTAAGTATAAATCATATAAATGGAAGTTCAGAATTATACTAGCTTTTAATTTAGATAGCAGTTTTATTTATTTAATTTTCTTTATATACTTTATAGTTTAAAAGAAGAAAATATATTTATTTTAAATGATCAACAAAATCAACAATGGGTGACAATAAATGGCGGGTAATCTGAAAAATGAAAAATGTCAAGACAAACTTATACACAAGAAATAATAAAAATACAGGGGCAATATACTACAAAAAGGGATAATTGGGATGGACTATATATGTGCTGTACAATGTTTACAAACGTGATAATATTGATTGGTGTCAGAACAATAAAAAAATTAAATTTTTCTTTCAGTGCAACAAGGACGTATATTAGTTATACGTCCTTGAGTGCAATAACAACTTCCACTCTTCTCGCTGCCTCGTTTTCAATATACTGGGTAGTCAGTTAAACCACATTGTTCTATTATTACCATACGAAAACACCCGAGATGTTAAACTGCATGGTTCTATTACAATAGGAAGGGTTACACTAAAGACCTGAAAGTTGAACTGAAAAGACATGAAAAGACCTGAAAATGTACGACTAAAATTATTCAAATTGCAATAACTTTTTTTATTATTGGATGGAATTTCTTCAAGTTGGAATTTTATTAATTGTAAATATCCCTATTTCATTAAAATTAAAATGTTATAAATTAAAAACAAGTGTTTGATGCCAAAAGTTGGACCTGAATGGAGAAATGAAAAGACCTGAAGGGACCTGAAAATCTATGGTCGGGCTAATTCTAACTTCAATAACTTTTTTTAATATTCAGTGGATATCTTTCAACTTTTGATTTTGTGAAACAAAAAGTTCAATATAATGATAATATAAAAATATATATATAAAAAAATATCGTTGGGGTGTGAAAACTCGGACCTGAACGGAAAATTAAAAATCTGAATGAGCCAAAAATTCCGCTAATATTTTTTAAAATCGTAAATAATAAACATAGAAGAAAAATATGGTTGTTAACTTTTCATGTTCGATGTCATTTGGTCTCTTGTGGAGATCTGTCTCATTGAGATCACACCACATCTGTTTTCTAATTTTTATTGACGGATACCAAAGATATGATAATCAAAACTTGCATGCCAAAACTTATAAGTCAAAGAGACATAATATACCATAGAAATAAATAATTCAGAAAAAGGTTTGGTGCCTTTAAACTATGACTATGATAACCCTTTCACATTCTTTGTAAACGTGTCCCAAGTCTGGAACCTGCACTTTGTGACAAACGTCGGACCTGATGAATTAAAAATGAAGTCCTGAATGAACCTGGATATATAATAGTTAATTCAACATAGATTATAAAACATTTGCATTTAATTTCATGCAAGAAGAGTCCAAACCAACTTGTGATAAAAATATTTAAGTTTAACCAAGGATTTGTATTACTATACAAATCCTTGGTTTAACGATTAGCATAAAAAGCACAGACACTTGTCTCAGAAATTTTTTTCCTATATATCTTAATATAATATGTTATATTAAGGTACAGGGGCGGATGCAGGAATTTTCGAAAGGGGGGGTGCTAACCAAGGGCACCCAGGGCAAAAGGGGGGGGGGGCAAAACATATGTCCCGATACAAATGCATTGATCGGCAAAAATAAAGGGGGGTGCGCACCCCCGGAACCCCCCCCCTGGATCCGCCACTGAGGTATAAAGGGAAACAAAATTCTGAGACAAGTGCCTGTGATAAAAAGTTTATAGTCATAGGCGGATCCAGGGGGGGGGGGCTTGGGGGCCTTTCGTGGGAAAAATTTGGTTGATTATATAGGGAATCACTGAAGCATGACTGGAGCGGGCCCAGTTTACAATTAATAAAATTCCAATTTGAAGAAATTCCATCCAATAATAAAAAAGTTATTGCAATTTGAATAATTTTAGTCGTATATTTTCAGGTCCACTTTCAGGTCCACTTTCAGGTCTTTAGTGTAACCCCAATAGGAAAACACACGAGACGTCCCAAAAATATATAGGTGCTCCTATCATTGGAGGAACATTACATAGTTGTGTATACACACATGGCGGTACGGAACACGATCGGAAATCCATTTGACGATATCTAAACGTTTCGAAATGAAGTGAAAAATATCGGGCGCCACGAGGGCGCTTATATTTGTCACTCTATGCGCCATTTCTGGTCGATATGCTCTATAGGCGCAGGGCGCACGTCCTTCCCGATCACTGGGGTCTTAGTAGCAGTGTTGGTAGGGTGCCTTGGTCATCTTTTTATGTATTCTTCATTTTTAATACGAATTTTCACTGTTCCTATATCCTAATTTTCTGCATTTACTGAGCACAGCTGTTTTGAGCTGTATTGCCATTTAATAAGCACAGCAGAGGAAGAAAGGTAAAACTGATAAAGTGTGTCCGATCATAGAAACAGAATGAAGCAGGTCACCTTTCAAAACATACTGCATATAAAACTCAACTGTGCCAAGCAATGATCTAAAACTTGTGTGACAAGCTGCTTGACAAGTTTTTCAGCCTAAAAAGTAGATAGAGTTTTATATGGGCTAATGATGTTGTTCTTGTATATTAAACCAGTGATTCAACGAATAAACACAATGTTTGATTAATATCTTTATAAAACATGCCCTTTTCATATTATCATATCACGCATTAAATGCCCTTTTTCCGGATTGGCTCCCTGCCCTTTTGAAATCCTAGCTGGAACACTGTAAATAGTATAATCATCTATATCCTCTGTATCATATTACATTAGCATGCCTTTTCTCTCTCTCTCTTTACCACCGCATGTTGAGGTTGGCACACACAAATATATTGAGAGCAGTAAAATTAGATTTTAGAAACGATTTTGTCCTTTATCAGTCCCCTAAGGATATTGAATGGTGGAGGACCTCAAATACTTCCCTCTGATGTTATGAACATTGTATTTTTTGTTTGCATTCCGTCTTTATAAATAAATTAATTGACATTCTGATTGTGTGAATTTGACCTACATGACCTAAATTACTGAATCAGCGTAGTGTGTGTATCGTCTGCACAAAATCATCATGCAGATAAGGAATGTATTTTTAGACTGCAGTGACCAACTATATGATAATGAGCAAGCACTACATAGTGTATAAAACATTAGAATTGGTGTTTTTGGAAATACCTGTTTAATTCCATTATATGTTGGAATGAATAACAAGGCCACCTCCGTTAGTTTAGTTTAACGTCGTTGTTTAGAGAAAGGACAAACGCCTTGTGCAAATATTTTGTATATATATGGTTTGTGTAAGATTATTATTCGGTGAGAATTGTCTTGCCAAATTCTAGTTTTTGACTACTGTTAGTACATGTAGTATAGTTTTTGGACTTTTGTGTCACCACATACATTTGTACATGACATAGCAGAATAAAGGAGAAGTTAATTTGTTGTAGGTGATGATTGCATCGCCACACACGGTGTTGATGAATTCCCTTTGTTGTCAGTGATGATTGCATCGCCACATACCGTTTGATATTATTCCTTTTGTTATCGGTGATGATTGCATTGCCACATACAGTTTTCATGTTACATGTATACCTGTTGCTGTCGGTGATGATTGCATCGCCAGTACAGTTTTCCAAGGACAGGAACCAGTTATCGCTGATAATAGTAAACTATTTTGAGACTTGTTGAACGTTTTGAAAATTGATTTGTATGTTATTTGATATTGTGATTTGTTTTGTTTTATATGCATTGTGTGTGTCTGCTACCTCTCTCTTATCATTTTGTATTTGTTACTAATTTGTATTGGTCGTTTCATGAGTAGAGTTTGTGTCAAATGAGGTTGACTGACTTGTTCTAGGAATAAAACCTGTGTGTTTCTTATAATATTTTCTTTTATGTTATGTAATTGAGAGTGCTAGTGATAACAAAATGTGTTTGAAAGTTGATATTTTATATGATTGTATTATCTGAAATAGTAAGAGTTTCCGGTCTCTGCTAGACTTATCAAATGAATTGTGATTCCTCAAAATTGTACATCTCAGTGAAATAATGATTCATTTAACATGTTTCAATTTAAGACCTGAAATAGTAATAAGAAAGATATACACGGATAGAGCTTTAGTCTACAGCAGCACATGCAAGCTTGGTGAGAAGTTATTTTTTTTTGTGGTATTGAATTGGATGTTTTGCTTACTTTATTGGCTGACTGTCTGTATAAATTTTAGTTTTGTTTTATATGCTACGTTTACCAGCAACCATCATGAAATTTTAGAAATTTCTTTTCTTTCGGGGCGGGGATGTTATATACTTGATTTGCATATGGGTGTTGGAAACGTAATTCAGTACGTATCATACCTGGAATCACAGGGGTGCTCCGGGAGGATGTTTGTAAATAGTATAATCATCTATATCCTCTGTATCATATTACATTAGCATGCCTTTTCTCTCTCTCTTTACCACCGCATGTTAAGTTAGTCACACACAAATATATTGAGAGCAGTAAAATTAGATTTTAGAAAAAATTTCGTCCTTTATTAGTCCTCCAAGGACGTTGAACAATAATTCTTATAGACTTCTGAAGAAACACAATAGGGATATTTAGACACAGTAAAATTAACAAATTTGACTCTAAGGGTATCCAATACAGACTGATTGACACATAACGGTAAAGGGCATTTCTATCCTCATATAAATAAATTTGTATGATACAGTTTACTTACTTACTTAATGATGTTTTCTTGTACAGGATCCTCATTTTTCTTCGTATTTCCAGTACTTAAATCCAGTCTATTTTTAAATGCGTTTATAGAAGAGCTTTCTTAACTTTATCTGGAGGCTTATTCCATAATTTTGCAATTCTTACTGCAAAGCTATTTTTCCTCAGATATGTCAGACTGGTTTTAAATTGTTGGTGAATAATTTTGTTACTGTTAGCATAATTAACTCTTGTACTGTTCCTATTTTCTGTGTTTAATATTAGTTTGAGGAATGTGCTAGTTTCCAGTTTAGTATCTTATATGTCTCAATAATGACCCTTCTATAGATATAACAATGTTGGTAGCCTAATTAAGCTTTTTCAATCTTTCTGGATAGCTAAATTTATTGAAGCAAGGTATCTGACTTGTCTCTCTTTTTCTGTACATTCTCCGTTTTATCTTTAAATGACTTTATGCGATGATGGAAGGTGCCAATACTGAGTTAGCATAGTCTAAATGTGTTCTCACCAACATTTTATATAGTGGAAAGAAGATGTATTCATTTAGATTTTTAAATGTTCTTCTTAATGCCGAAAAAAATTGAGTTAGCTTTGTTCACTTTTTCGCATATATATATTTTTTCGAAGGTAAAATCTTTGTCTTTAACTACTTCAATATCCTTCTCCTCTCTGCATTTGATAATATTATGACCTAAAAGGTTGTATGTTGTGCTGTCCTCTCTTACAGCTCTGCTTATATTCATAACTTATGTTTACATTTTTCTAGGTGGAATTTCAGAAGTCATGTATACGTATCACTCCACTTTTTTGAGTTGTTAAATAATTTTGAAGTATATCTTGGACTGTTTTGTGTTCAGTGATCCTGAAGATTTTAGTGTCATCGGACAATAAGTAGGCATTTGATGTGATGCAGGCTGGAAGGTGGTTTATGTAAAGAAAAAATAACAGGGGGCCTAATACTGAGCCTTGGGGTATTCCAGATGTTACATATTTACACATTCACTGAAACTCATTGTTTTCTATATGACAGAAATTCTGTTTGTTATCCAATCTAGGATTGGATAATTAACTATCCTAAAGTTCTTAATTTTCGTTGATTCTCCTGTGTGGTACTTTGTCATAGGCTTTCATGAAGTCTGTATATATGCAATCAACCTCATGACCATTATTTATAGTTTCTGTCCATTTATCTATTACCTAATTCTAGTAGTTGTAGTGGTGGTGATCTTCCAGCAATAAACCCAGACTGTATATACGAAAATAAAGAGTATTTTTTTTTACTGGTATTTTATTGGCTTACTTTTGATTTTTTTACTTACTCAAGTTAAATAGTCATACTTGTACTATCTCCTTTTCTTGAAAATCAAAGGACTTATTTGATCTAATAGAGAATTTTAAATTGTCTGTCCTTTGCAGACCATTCGTTTGATGTGTTTGAGCTTTTGATTTTGACATTTTCTTTCCATTTAAAAATTTCCTCAGAGTTCGTTACTTTTGTTATTAAACTTTTTGCAGATGTCTTAACTATAAAGCATTCTATTGTAATTTCATTGACAAGAAAAATCTCATTTGTATGCTATCTTTAGAACACTGCTCATTTACAAGCCCCAATGGTTATTTTTAGAAGGCCTTGCATAATGGCTTAAAAGATCTGTGTGCAATTAGTTTCTTTGTTGAAATAATGAGATGAAACATTGATGAGTGAACATTAGTACAAAATTATGAGCTAACCAGAGAAAATTGTTATAGGTACAAAAAGTATGTTATTTCTTCCCAAAACTTGAGAATTTAAAGTATTGTAGAAAGATGAAGTAAATTTTTGAGAAAATTAAGGGGAGATTATTCCAAATTTATATAAAAAAAAATGAAAATTACAAAATTTACTTATACAATGTATAAGTATATTATTATTAACTTCTTAAAGTAAATACAGATCACTTGACATTATAAAATAAGTAACCTTTACTGTCATGACAAGTATATGTGCATTCATATGTAAATTCATAGATTTTAATTCCCAATACCTAAATAAAAATCTATGAAAAATGCTGCTTCTATACATATATACATGCACAAACATGAGACAAAACTATTCACCAAAGTTTTATGAAAACTGCTCAAAGCCTATTTGACTTATTATCCATGTTGTCAGAAAACTGGAAAATCCTAACTTTCATATGAATTATTTTGCAACCCGAAAATTTAAATTCTTAGATTTATTAAAATGGAAAGAGAGCTTACGTCAGTATCTCTAAACAATTTACCAAAGTTTTATGAAAATTGGTTTAATTTTTTTTGCATTATTGTCCGACATGATAACAATGTATGGACAGAAGGATGAAAGGACACTCAACAAACAGAATGACAGACAGTCAACAGTATACAATTGTATGTCACGTAAACAGGGGTATAAAAATGTATTTTCATGGATACTTTATTTCCTATGTTTACAAAGGTCAGCATACAAGTCTATAGAAAATTTTTCATCATTGAACATTAAAATTTGTGGTTAACATGTACATGTACCATGAAATCATGAAATTCATATCCCATGAATAATAATAAACCACAGTATTTTTGTAATTGCATTTTGTTTTCTTCATACTAGGTTGAAGAGTTCAATGTAAAGAATCAAGATGGAAGGTCTAGGATCTGTGCAACAGAAGATTTCCTGTGTGTTCAAGACAGCAGTTTTAGAAGAACAATCTAATAAAAGATCTTACCAACCATATAAAGTCGTAGCTGTTGATGAAGTAAGACCACAGGCCATAGAAGATAACATCAGGGTAGCTAGGGCTACAGAAAAGTTAGACGGGACTTGTGTTTATATTGCAGAATTCTGTGGTAATTAAAGAATTTACTGCATTATGTACATAAACATGATAAAGTTGTAATGTAGCTGTTGTACCAAAAAATTTGGGTTTTTATAGCATGAATTTAAAGAAAAAATTTAAATGCTTTTCAAATGAAATTATTTCAAATAAGTTTATCTTCATAGTTGTCATCTGTAGACATTTGATAAAGTTATTATAAAGACTAAGGAATTGTTAACTTCAGCAAGAATTACCTTATAATAACATAGCAAATTAAATCATGAAGATTATTAATGTTTACATAATGATGTTTCCAGGGAAACCCTGGTTGTGGGCAAGGTTAGACAGAAAACCAAACAAAAAATCAGACAAAAATTTCAAGAAGTTCCATAATCAGAAACAGCAATGGCTTAGAGATGGAAAACAAGGGACAGAACCCACATTTCAGTGGAATGTTTTGACAGATTTTAAGGTAAGATGAATTCTGATGACAAAGTTAAATACACTATAAAGATTATTTTTAGTCATTATGAAAATGTTGTCCTATATTTATAGATTATCAGTGATCATCTCAACGAGATTGATTTTCTTGCTTGAGCCGGGACGGCAAAAGGGAGAAAGGCAATCGAGTTGAGATGAACAATGATAATTTTTTTTATCTCTATTTTACCGATGAGGACGTTGTCAATTTCATGTCAATTTCATATCAATTTCGTTAGCAATGCCACGTGCATGCTTAGTTTCTAGCGATAGTTTTACATCTCAAGCGAGTAGCATGATATGAAAATTATCACAAAAAAAGATCAAAGGAAAAATGCACAAAATAGCGATAAATATTTATATCTATCTAGAGGAAAGGATAAATATACAAGAAAACTTTTTATTGTATTAGTTTCTAGAATATGTGATCAAACTAAGTCAGATAGAATGCTTTAGAAATTATGACAGGTAAATGTGTTTATATTATTTAATTTTTTTTTAGAAAAAGCTATAATATTTTGTTATAATAATAATGTCTAAAAACAACATCACCATAAAATTGAAATAAGATATTTGTCTGTTATAAGATTTCAACAGATACAACTAAACTTCAATCCAAATATTTTGTTTCTATGATAGAATTTAGTGAATGATTTAAGTAAAAGAACCCCTTTCTTCAATAAACTGGGACTCATAACAATAGTTTGTTACATGACATTTAGGTTCTCCTGATGTTGGGAGTGAAGTATCCACCATGTCCACATATTATTGGTATATTTTGAACAGGGTGTCTTTAGCAAGCTGCATATTCATATGTAAGAGTGTAAACATGAGTGTTTTATAAAAGTTTCCACCAATGTGGTCAATAAATTAGAGTTACAATGTATCTTCAATTTTACCAAATATTTTTTTCAGGAAGTTCCTGAAAACTGGATTCCATCATCTGGTGTCCCACTAATAGATGGTTTGCCTCAACCGGATGAAAATGGGCATATACCAGGTATTTGATTTTCCTTTAAAAATTATTGAATACAGTTGCTTTTAACAGAGTTTTCGAAGGAAGTAAAAATGGTTATTGATTTTTGGAATGACGATGGGCAACAGCTGCTGAACAGTGATCGTTCTTTGACATAGAAATGGTTTGATGTTTTTTTTTCATATTTAAATATGTTGTTTCCTGTGACTAAACATGCTAAATGAAGGTCAAGTTTAATTTCACGATTTCAGCTTCTTGTGCCTATCTTCAAAAGAAATTGAAGTTGTGAGTTCTAACTCAGTTCATGGCGATTTGTGTTTAACTCCCATCTAAATCGACAAGGATTGTCAGTTTTCTTTCCTAAGTTTAGTGATTCTCTCTGCATACTCCAGCCCTTTCCCACTAATATAAACTGACCAAGATAATAAAGCCAACAGAGTAAAAGTGCTATAAAACACCAACAATCAAACCAAACATTCTGAAATTCACCTATGTGTGCAGAATGTTCTCCCTGTCTTGAAGGCCGTTTGGTAGCCATGGACTATTTTCTGCTCTTTTGTTGGGTTGTTGTCTCTTAGACACATTTCCCATTTTAATTTTCAATTTGACCAGTTTTATCCTAAATTTTCAATAAGATTTCAACTAGAATTCTGTTTAAATTAAAAAGTGATGAACAATTACTTATCAATTTGTGGCAATATTGACCCCTGATAGTTTGAACTCTTTATACTTAAGTCATGTATGTCCAACAGTTAACCACTTATAAGTGGGTTCGACGACTTACAGAAAAGAGCGACGATTTACAGGAAAGAACCGAAAAGGACCGAAAAGGACCAAAAAGAACCGAAAAGGAGATCGAAGTTTTTTTGTTATCGAAGAAATTAGCAAATTGCAAAATTATATAAATCTATTATAAATAAAAAGATATTTTTCACAAAAGTTTATTCTTAGGTTTTGAAACCTTATACTGCGACAGGACTACATATAATAACTTACTGTACATGTGAAAAATTATAGGTAGGGTCGGATGCCTATCTTATGGAATAGAAAACATAGAAGAGACAAGAAAATAAAAGATATTAATTCATTACTGTCAAACAATCGTTCTACGTTAATTATATTTATAAGCTAAGTGCCATTATATTTTATTCAATCTTGGTCGCTAATTCATTTCGAAAATTACAACAGTTACTTATATTTTTTTTTGGAATGTGTTCCATTCATCAGTGAATATATATATAACACAGACATTCGGACAATCGGACAAAAACAAAACAAAACAAAATATCGTTTAAAACATGACGGAAAACTTTACTGGAGTTATTGAATAAATACGAATATTTCGTTCTTTTCGTGTGTGTGTGTGTATGTGTATTAAATATTAAATGAAAACACATTGATTGTTACTTTGACACGTTAAACCTGTCAAGGATTTGAATTCCTCAAGGAAAAGCCCGTTATCTCCATGCACACGTTTCTCTATAGATACATGTAGCACCACAGGCCAACATTTATCACCATCTGACATCATTCCACTAATCTACATATCTGTTTTAAGTTGTTGTTTGGTAAAATTAATAGAAATCAACAGGCCATTAACTTTTTCACACCCTTTAATCTATACGCTATTATGGCGGCTATATAAAGAGTAAACAATTATCAATTATATCGAAAGCGGGTGCCCTTTTCATTTATTTATATTTCTTGAAAGACGAAATGAAATGACTGTTTTGCACAAAATTTATAATATATGTAGATAATGATCAATCTCCTTTTATTCCCATGTAGCCCATCGTTTAATACGGTAAATTGAATTAAGAAATTGAAACGAATCAAGAACATCGTAAAGTTTGCCAAGGTTTACATGTAGCAGGAATTGAAATTTTCTTCAAATGTTTTTTACAATTCTATTTTCGAAAACAACGGAAATGACACTTTGATTTTTTTTTCTCAAAAATATTTAAATGCCTTAATCTGATAGAGAAATCTATTTTTTTTTGGTAAGTCTACATATCCATATAAATGTACAATCTAAATTTGAATTATACATTCCTTTATTACGAGGGGGGACATAGGTGTATAGATATTTACATTGTTTTAACTTTAAATAATAATCAATAATTATATGTATGCTCTTTTTGGTTCTTTTCGGTCCGTTTCGGTTCTTTTTGGTCCTTTTCAGTTCTTTTCGGTTCTTTTCTGTAAATCGTCGCTCTTTTCTGTAAATCGTTGGACCGCTTATAAGTTGATTATAAGAGAATTAGCAACAAAGAACTTCTTGTGTTGTTTTTTTAATAAATTAAAAAATTGCTGTAAGATTGGGTTTTTTTAAATTCAAACTTGCACTTTTGATTTTGATATAATAATATTCTGGTACCATTTCCTAAAATACAGTTAGTTTTGTCATATTTTCCATGTTGTTGTTAAAATGGTAAATTTTGATAAACAAGTAACTAATATTAAAGAACGTAGCAAAACACTACCATTGAATAAACCTAAAAATTTAGTTTCATAGACATTGGTGGATATTTAATCTACAGGAAGTAATACAAAATTGGCATACCATTATACTTAAAAATACAATCAAAGATTGGAAGTGGGAGATAACTCTTGCAAGTTTGCTGGAAAGAAAAAAGAAAACCATGAAATACATGCTAACTTTCATTAACATTTGTAATATTTTGTTTTCTAGGTTGGGTACCAATTGAACAGAAACTCAAGCAGTATGTTTGGCATATGTCATCAGTAGATCTTGATCATGGTTTAGGTGTGGTTCTCAGGTAATATATTATGCTTAAACTTTATGAATAATTATTGCTTAGGATGTTTGCTCCTCTGTTTTAAAACAATAAGCTTTTTAAAACATAGTTATAAATAGACTATTTTCACATTACCGACTTTTGACTCCGGTTTATATTATTTTCCGACAGATTTCCTACAACATCCTGGTCAATTAAGAGCAACTTAAAAAAGTAACATCAAACATTTAATTGGTACAATTCTTGGAGAAAATATACTGCTTCATATTTTCTTTACACGACAAAATCATCAGAAAATAGTAAAAATTCAAATCACACCGATTAAATGTTTGATGTTACTTGTTTACAGTGTTCTTAATAGACCGAGTAACAGGATGTCATAGGTAACCTGTCAAAAATTAATATAAACCAGAGTCAAAAGTCGGTCCATTAACTTAAATACAAAAAATTTCTACTCTGAAACTATTGGGCTAAATTAAATGAAACTTTTCCAAAATCGTTTTTAGGGTATCTTCTTTAATATTGTGCCAACTGACCCTGCCTGTTATGGCTGACAAGGCTAAAAAAAGAACATAGGGGTAAAATGCAAGTTTTGCCTATTTTTATGAAAACTGCTATAAAAAGAAAAAAACCTAATGATATAATGATATAGCAACATCGATGTAGCAAGAAAAATGTTTTTTTCTCATGTTAAGTTATCAAATTTATATTAACCTTAAACAATTTCAGCAACAAAATGATAAATGCTGCAGACATGTGACAGAGTTGTCAAGCCACAACTGGAGATTTGGAAATTTTCAGCTGGAGTTTGGGCTTCATAACTGGAGATTTTTAATCGACCTTTTATCGACACATGCAATGTTTTTTTGTGTGTGTTCAAACTGCATACATGGCATGTATCTTCTTTTTTTGTTAACAAAGCAATGATTCCATACCTTTCAACACCTGCATAGCAATTTTTACTTGAAAAAATAGAAGATAAGGGCTTTTCAAATATTTATTACTATGTATAATTCAAGAGTAAGTGAATAGCCATGATACATAGTTGGCAAAAAGTATCTCTGCTTCAGCTACATTGTCAACTTTTGGTACCACTACTAATCATGCTAATAACAGAAGGTGTTGAAATGATAAACATTTGTAGTTGGCTTTCTGTTGGGAAGCTGTCTCCATATTTGGTCAAGTCATTAGGGCCACCATAGCTTTGCATGAAGTGTAGTGAGCATGGTCTTGACCTTAGGCACTGGACTTGCACCATTTGAACTCAGATCTCCAGGCAGAGTTGAATTTGGTTAGATAATTGGTCTTCTTTAATTTGCTGCTTGAGTATTTGGGGATAACATACGGTTTGCATTTTGTCAAATATTAAAATTTTAGAGGTGTTCAAGGCTAACATATTCATATTGGTATTCCATTGGCTTGGATGGAATACAAGCCATACATATAATATTTGAGTTGATTTCATTTGTCTCTGAGATTCAGTAACTGATCCTTGCAGAATTGTTATCAACAGCATCAAATTAATTATAGCATAAAAAAGTCGTTGTTTATACAACTAATCTGTTGTCAGTATTTCGCTTTTAATCATCCTAATCATTAAAGTGTCTTAAACTAGCTAGTTATCACCAGGTATTGCCAATTGTCTTTTATTGTTGTATACACAGTGTAATCTTAACACCTTCATTGATTACAGGACGCTAATTGCATTTTTACCTTTGAAACAAAATCAAAACAGAAAATAGTGTCTTCTGGTTTTCTCAGACTTTTCCCATATCGATTTCGAGATTCTCAGACTTTTTCTCTGTCTGTATTCAAATTTTGTAAACAAAAATGTCTACTGAAATTTTCGAGGTTGACATTTTCAAAAAGCGGAAGATTTCAAATTTTAACGGGAGGGACGGAAGAGGGTCTGAAAAGCGGGAGATTTTGAGTCCCGCCGGAAGAATCACATGTATGATGCTGTGTTTATATGCTAAAATCTTTATTTTAGAAAAATAGATTATCTCCCCTTGTCATGAGGCTATGATTTTATATTTTAGGAAAACAAGTGAAAAACTCACTAACAAAGAAAACAAATAAGGAATAGTGTTTGAACATACTTATCTTTTTCAGGGAAGATAGTGAAAGACCATATGACCTTGTGGTAGAGGTCAAAGAATTATGCAACCTATTAGGTCATACAGCAGAGCTGATCGGCACAAATGTCAATGCCAATCCTTATGGTATGTATAACCTCTGTTTCCTTTTTATACGACTGCAAAATTTTTGCAGTTGTATTTTGGTATGACGTTGGCGCTATCGTCATCGTCGTCGTCTGAAGACACATTGGTTTTCGCATTATAACTTTAGTTTAAGTAAATAGAAATCTATGAAATTTAAACACAAGGTTTCTGACCACAAAAGAAAGGTTGGGATTGATTATAGGAGTTTTGGTGCCAACAGTTTAGGAATTAGGGGCAAAAAAAGGGCCCAAATAAGCATTTTTCTTGGTTTTCGCACAATAACTTTAGTATAAGTAAATAGAAATCTATGAAATTTAGACACAAGGTTTATGTACAAAAAAGGAAGGTTGGGATTGATTTTGGTAGTGTTGGTCCCAACAGTTTAGGAATTACGGGCCCAAAGGGTCCAAAATTAAACTTTGTTTGATTTCATCAAAAATTAAATAATTGGGGTTCTTTGATATGCCGAAACTAACTGTGTATGTAGATTCTTAAATTTTGATCTCGTTTTCAAATTGGTCTACATTAAGGTCCAAAGGGTCCAAAATTAAACTTTTTTGTTTGATTTCAACAAAATTGAATTCTTGGGGTTCTTTGATATGCTGAATCTAAACATGATCTTGGATTTTTGATTATGGGCCTAGTTTTCAAGTTGGTCCAAAGCGGGGTCCAAAATTAAACTTTGTTTGATTTCAACAAAAATTGAATCCTTGGGGTTCTTTGACATGCTGAATCTAAACATGTATTTAGATTTTTGATTATAGTCCCAGTTTTCAAGTTGGTCCAAATCGGGGTCCAAAATTAAACTTTGTTTGATTTCAACAAAAATTGAATATAATGGGTTCTTTGATATATGCTGAATTTAAACCATGTATTTAGATTTTTATACGACCGCAAAATTTGAAAATTTTTTCGTCGTATATTGCTATCACGTTGTCGTCAACGTCGTCGTCGTCCGAATACTTTTAGTTTTCGCACTCTAACTAGTAAAAGTGAATGGAAATCTATGAAATTTTAACACAAGGTTTATGACCACAAAAGGAAGGTTGGTATTGATTTTGGGAGTTTTGGTCCCAACATTTTAGGAATTAGGGGCCAAAAAGGGCCCAAATAAGCATTTTCTTGGTTTTCGCACTGTTACTTTAGTTTAAGTTAATAGAAATCTATGAAATTTTGACACAAGGTTTATGACCACAAAAGAACGGTTGGGATTGATTTTGGGAGTTTTGGTTTCAACAGTTTAGGAATTAGGGGCCAAAAAAGGGCCCAAATAAGCATTATTCTTGGTTTTCGCACAATAACTTTAGTTTAAGTAAATAGAAATCAATGAAATTTAAACACAATGTTAATGACTACAAAAGGAAGGTTGGTATTGATTTTGGGAGTTTAGGTCCCAACAGTTTAGGAATTAGGGGCCAAAAAGGGACCCAAATAAGCATTTTTCTTGGTTTTCGCACCATAACGTTAGTATAAGTAAATAGAAATCTATGAAATTTAAACACAAGGTTTATGACTATAAAAGGAAGGTTGGTATTGATTTTGGGAGTTTTGGTCCCAACAGAATAAGGGGCCCAAAGGGTCCAAAATTAAACTTTGTTTGATTTCATCAAAATTGAATAATTGGGGTTCTTTGATATGCCGAATCTAACTGTCATGACTGTGTATGTAGATTCTTAACTTTTGGTCCCGTTTTCAAATTGGTCTACATTAAGGTCCAAAGGGTCCAAAATTAAACTTAGTTTGATTTTGACAAAAAATGAATCAGTTAGGTTCTTTGATATGCTGAATCTAAAAATGTACTTAGATTCTTGATTATTGGCCCAGTTTTCAAGTTGGTCCAAATCGGGGTCCAAAATTAAACTTTGTTTGATTTCATCAAAAATTGAATAAATGGGGTTCTTTGATATACCAAATCTAACTGTGTATGTAGATTCTTCATTTTTGGTCCTGTTTTCAAATTGGTCTACACTAAAGTCCAAAGGGTCCAAAATTAAACTTAGTCTGATTTTAACAAAAATTGAAATCTTGGGGTTCTTTGATATGCTGAATCCAAAAATGTACTTAGATTTTTTATTATGGGCCCAGTTTTCAAGTTGGTCCAAATCAGGATCTAAAATTATTATATTAAGTATTGTGCAATAGCAAGTCTTTTCAATTGCACAGTATTGCGCAATGGCAAGAAATATCTAATTGCACAATATTGTGAAATAGCAAATTTTTTTTTAATTAGAGTTATCTTTCTTTGTCCAGAATAGTAAGCAAGAAATATCTAATTGCAAAATATTGTGCAATAGCAAGATTTTTTTTTAATTGGAGTTATCTTTCTTTGTCCAGAATCAACTTAAATTTTTGTTATATACAATATACAATGTATATTCACTTTTTACTACCAACTGATAAATTAAAATAATCTTTACCATTCAGTGATAACAAGCAGTTTTTTTACATCTTAATATTTTATGATGTATTTAAATGAGTAGTTATTGTTGCAAACTCCATTAGAAATTTTAATTGAGATTAGTTTTGGAATAAGGGAAAGGGGGATGTGATTAAAAAAATTGGGTTCAATTTTTCTCATTTGAAATTTCATAAATAAAAAAGAAAATTTCTTCAAACATTTTTTTGAGAGGATTAATATTCAACAGCATAGTGAATTGCTCTAAGAGAAAACAAAAATTTTAAGTTCATTAGAACACATTCATTCTGTGTCAGAAACCTATGATGTGTCAACTATTTAATCACAATCCAAATTTAGAGCTGAATCCAGCTTGAATGTTGTGTCCATACTTGCCCCAACCATTCAGGGTTCAACCTCTGCGGTCGTATAAAGCTATGCCCTGCTTTTAGTTTCTTTTTGATATTTGGGATGGTTATCAAATTGGTCCACATTGAGGTCTAAAGGGTCCAAAATTGAACTTTATTTGATTTCATCAAAAATTGAATTCTTGGGGTTCTTTGATATGCTGAATCTAACCATGTATTTATATATTGGATATTGGACCATAATAGGTAAATGTCCAATTTAAAATTTTTAAGTTTTTAAGTTTAAGTTCTTAGACCACATTCATTCTGTGTCAGAAACCCATGTTGTGTCAACTATTTAATCACAATCCAAATTCAGAGCTGTATCAAGCTCGAATGTTGTGTCCATTCTTGCCCCAACTGTTCAGGGTTTGAACTCTGCGGTCGTATGAAGCTGTGCCCTGCGAAGCATCTGGTTATCAGATCATATGGCCTAAAGGGCCAAATGAACTTTTTTCATCAGTTGCCCACTCTATTGTATACTTGATCATTTTGGCAAATTTCTCATGTAAATTTTCAATAGCTTTATCATAAAAAAAAATTATAAATTACTTTAGGCCAATTAAAATTAATTGATAGATTTTCATCCCCGCCCGCCCCTCTGAAATCTTCCCGCCCCGATTTTTTTTATTTTTGAAAAAATTACGATTTCCGGATTATGTTCATTTCCGTTACCGGTAACCGTCGATAATTTCGTTTCATGTGAAACTTCCTGTTTCTAATTTCGGTTTTCCTATTTCTTAGAGAATTCTTACTGAATGATTAAGTCGATATATTCTGCTGATATATGATGACAACATCATTTACCGAGAATAGAGATTGATTACGAGAAGGGCGTGAAATATTAGGGTTACGAGTAATACGCTGTGTCCAAGAACGCAAATCGCAGTATGTCACATATGACACAAATGTTTGTGAGAAAAACACCTTGGATATCTTTTATTTATACAATGACTTTGTGTCAAGAAATTTGGACTGTGAATGAAACCCAAAAGCGTCAGAATTGTGGAACACGTTTGACTGGAATACAGAAATTGACACAAGCATAAACTTTATAGATTGGTGACCGTATTTTGAATTCAGAAAATAGACAAACATACGCATTTTTAATTTATTAATTTATAGCAAGCTCTTAGATTTTAATAAATTTTTCCATGCCTTTCGTTTTTTGTAGAAAAACAGCAAACATCCTCTGTCCCAATACCCACGCCACGATAGAGTCATTAAACAACTTTATGTTCTACATTGTAATTATATTTGCATCTTGCATATTAAGGACCAACCCTATTATTTCAACACTGTTTGAGTTTTCATTTTATTCCGTACTTATCGTACTCGTGTTGCATACCAATGCCTTTGTTTCATTTTATTAGGACAAAAAAAAACATTGCTTAGAAAGCAAAATACATTTGATATAGATAGTCCAACTGAAGAGAGCATTTCTCCACATTTCTGTTGTTTAATATAAAATAGGTTTCTAAAGTGGCAATTACATGTAGAACAGTGGTTGCCAATCAGATATATATATTTACGAATTTGAAAAAGCGGCATCAGCATATGGAGTATATGTGTCTCAATTGATACATTACTCTAGAGCTAGCTAAAAGTACCTTAATTTTGTTGAACAAGGAATTATACTGCTTTCTCAAAAGTTGCTAAGACAGGGCTCATAATGAATCAATCAAATTAAGGTCATTACTCAAGCAATTTTATGGTCGCCATCATGAGCTGATTGGCCATTATGACAAAAGAGTGTCAGAAATCATATCTCAGTGATATTCTTCCTCAATCATAACAACCTTCCATCATTACCGAACTGAACAAAGAAAAAACATGATGGGTGCCATATACGGTGCAGGAAATGCTTACACTTCCGGAGCACCTGATTTCACTCCTGGTTTTTAGTGGAGTTCGTGTTGTTTCCTACTTATTATTTGTAACTGTTGATGTAAATGTCTTTTGGTTTTATGAGTCTTTGGTTAGGCCAACTAAAATTAATTAGTAGATTTTCATCCAAATTTTTGAAAAAAATGGGGCGGGTGGGAGGATTTTATTTTTTAAATTTTATTTCATATGAAATCTTCTTGTCGCGTGTTATTCGATCATATATGCAAGGGTAATAATAAGCTTGTAAATACATCCATTAGGTATCATGTATAAGACAATAACAATCAAAACCAAGGAGTAACCAAAGACTCATAAAACCAAAAGACAAATAATAAGTAGGAAACAACACAAACTCCACTAAAAACCAGGAATGAAATCAGGTGCTCCGGAAAGGTAAGCATTTCCTGTACCGTATACGACACCCGTCATGTTATTTGTTTGTTCAGTTCGGTAAGGATGGAGGTTGTTATGACTGAGGAAGAATATCACTGAGATATGATTTCTGACACACTTTTGTCATAATGGCCAATCAGCTCATGATGACAACCATACAATTGAGTGATGACCTTAATTTAATGATTCATAGCCCTGTCTTAGCAACTTTTGAGAAAGCAGTATTCCTCGTTCAACAAAATCAGCGTACATGTACTTTTAGCTAGCTCTATAGTAACGTATCAATATTGAGACACATTTACTCCATATGCTGGTGCCGCTTTTTCAAATTCGTATTCAAGTATATATCTCTGATTGGCCACCACTGTTCTACATGTAATTGCCGCTTTAGAAACCTATTTTATAATAAACAGCAGAAATGTGAGGAAATGCTCTCTTCAGTTGGACTACCTACATGAAATATATTTTGCTTTCTAAGCTATGTTTTGTTGTCCGAATAAAATGAAGTAAATCCATTGGTATGCAACACGAGTACAATAAGTACAGAATAAAATGAAAACTCAAACAGTGTTGAAATAATAGTGTTGGTCCTTAATATGCAAGATGCAAATACAATGTATAATTACAATGTAGAACAGAGTTATTTAATAATGACTCTATCGTGGGTATTGTGACAGAGGATGTTTGCTGGTTTTTTTTTTTTACAAAAAAAAAAACCGAAGGCATGGATAAATTTATTTCTAAGAGCTTGCTGTAAATTAATAAATTAAAAATGCGTATGTTTGTCGATTTTCTGAACTCAATATACGGTCATTAATCTAAAAGGTTCATGCTTGTGTCAATTTCTTTATTCCAGTCAAATGTGTTTTACCCGCAAACATTTGTCATTTGTGACATCATGAGTGTACGGCGATTTGCGTTCTTGGACACAGCGAATATTTCACGCCCTTCTCATAATCAATCTTTTAATTTATTCTCGGTAAATGATGTTGTGATCATAGATCAGCAGAATATATCGACTTAATCATCCAGTTAGAATACTCTTAAGTAATACGAAAACCGAAATTTAAAACAGGAAGTTTTACATGAAACGAAATATCGACGGTTACAGGTAACGGAAATGAACAAAATCCGGAAATCGTAATTTTTTCAAAAATAAAAAAAATCGGGGCGGGAAGATTTCAGAGGGGCGGGCGGGGATGAAAATCTATCAATTAATTTTAATTGGCCTTACTCCTTGGTTTTGATTGTTATTGTCTTATACACGATACCTTATGGATGTATTTACATGATATAAGCTTATTATTTCACTTGCATATATGAATAACACGTGACAAGAAGGTTTCATATGAAATAAAATTTAAAAAATAAAATCCTCCCACCCGCCCCATTTTTTTCAAAAATTTGGATGAAAATCTACTAATTAATTTTAGTTGGCCTTATGCTTGTTACAACAGAATTGAATATTTTTTTTATGTAAATCACGTTTTTATCCTTTATGCTTGTCTATTAAAAACCAAACACTTGTTTATGTTCATTTGGTATCATGAGGATCAAAAGTTGAAACATAATGAACAAAACTCTATTATATGATTATAGGTTTTTTTTTCTCTAAAAAAATAAAATATAGCAGATCATTAAAATAAGTCAGAATCAAGGATCTGGATTTTTTTGCACACTATTTCGGTTATTTTGAGATGACTTAAAAGTTGATGCTTGTGATCAGTGTCGGGTGTTAATTAAAAACACAGGTAAACAGTGATAAGTATTTATTAGCCAATATTGCCCGAAGGTATTAATATAGTTATCAGGAGGGCCCTTAGGATTTGAAAACTTCATTAGAGTGGCAGTTTTATTACAGGAAAGGGATATTAAAATAAAGACAAGTACAAAATGGCAATCAAGAAATATATCTTAACGAAAGGATCAAAATTATTTCTGTAAAATAGTTATTTTTGTTCTAAATCCCAATCTTTCTTTTAGATTTCAGATTCGGTCTTGTCTGGCAAATATGACCGTTTCTGGACCCTCCCATACTAAATCCAACATTGTTTATATATTTTAGGCATTGGAAACAAAAAGAATCCACTTCACTTTCTAGTCATTCATGGATCAATAGCTGTTAAAAATCCACCAATCTTCAAACTAGATAGTGTAAAGGACTGGTTTGAATCATCTGATAGTAATGGCCGTGTAGAAGGTGTGGTGTGGCACTGCCCTGCTGGTGTTCTGTATAAAGTAAGTAGTTTCAGCACTCACAATTGTTTTGACTTAAAGTTTAGTTGAGCCTAATTGATTAGATTGCATTATTCATTTACTGTAGTGGGGCATAGGTGGCCGAGTGGTCTAAGTAGTTTCTACTGTAATCACTAGCCAATCAACACTGAGGTTGTTAATTTTGAACCAAGGTCATGCAGGTGCACTCGACTTCAATTTTAATTGACTAGAACTATCAGTTATCCTATCAAAGGTCAGTGATTTTTCCCTGGCACTCTGGCTTCCTCAACCAATAAAAACTGGTCACCAAGAAAAAAACCTAAATGCGGTGCTTAAGGGCATACGATACAGTTACAGGGGAGGTAATGACGTTGCTAACGTAAAATGTTATTTTTGCGACGTCAAACTGTGAGATATCGGGAAAAGTTGCATTTTTTCGACTGATTTTTATCATTCAAACTGAAAACGAGTGCATGGACCCCCATTTTTTAACACGACATTTTGTTTCATTTTGCAGGTAGATCATGTGGATCAAATTTTATAAAACTAAATAGTGCAATTTTTTTAATTTGGATAAATATACAGCAAAAAATTACTATTTTTTCTCAATTCATGACCATTTGATAAATATGAGTTATTTCTGAATAAAAAATGCATAATTTATAAGAATACTTATAAAATTCAGACATTTCAATTTATTTAACAAAAAACAATTTCTGTTTATCTTTTAAAACAAAAAGTTACGTCTTTGATTCGAAAAGGAAAATATGGCCACAAATCGGAATTTTGAGCAAATATACAAAATTTCGACCTCATTTAACTAAAAAATTAGCACATGAAGGTATATTTTACATATTTCATTTAATCAGGCAAAAAATAGCCTAAATGAAAATTTTCATCAAAACTGTATGGTATGCCCTTAAAAGGGTGTTTAAACACCAAAAATTAAAAAAAAATTAAATTTGCTGTAGTATCGATTTTTATCAGTCGTTACTCATCACTTATTAGAAATTATAATTTGAAACAAAACTCTTTAATCCAAAAGCACCAAACCTAAATGTTTCATCTGTTTTACTGACTATCAATTTTAGGTTGGTAGTCACAAATTTAAAGCATTTATTACAAGTATCACTTTAAATTTACATGACCCAAGAAAATGAGGTCAAGGTCAGATAAAATCAAAAATACATGTACACCTTATTCTTTACAATCATTACATACACCAAATATAGAAAACCTATTGCTTATAGTATCTGAGATATGTACTTGACCATGAAAACTTAACCATGTTCATTAATCCATGACATGAGGGTGAGGTCAGATAAAAACTGTCGGACAGGCACATGGACCTTGCAAGGTATGCACATATAAATAAAACATATCATACTGACATGTACATCGCAAAATATTGCCATACACCAATTATAGAAAATCTATTGCTTATAGTATCCGTGCAAGCTACGCACATACTTAATATAATTATATAATATTAATAGAGAGAAATTAACATAACAAAAAATTTAACTTCTATATCAAGTAGTCAATTATCCAGGAAAATGAGGTCAAGAACAATGGACATATGACAGAAGGAAACTTTATAAAATAAGGCATATATTCAAAGTATGAAGCATCCTGGTTTCCACCTTCTAAAATATAAAGCTTTTAAGTTAGTTAATGCCACTGCTGCCAGACACTATCCCTATGTCAAGCTTTCTGTAGTTGCAGTGACAGTGATTCAGTTATTACTTGAAGGATAAACACATTGATGTGGCATAAGTCCACAACCTTGCATTGAAATTCTTTGATAATGCAAATAATTGTTTTTTTATTATAACAGGTTCATCGACATCATCTGAATCTTTCATGGCCAATCAAGGAACCACGACTCTCCTGTCGTAAAATTCATATTTGTGTCGATGTTTCAAAGTATGAGTTATCGGACGATAAAAAATCAATATTCACAGAGTTGGCAAAATTCCAAGGACTGTCATGTGACTCTTTGATGAATATTCATGAATTATTCATTGAGGAAAATGAAACAAGATAGCACATTAATTTTGTGTATTTATTTATTCTGTCATGTATAAAATACAAATCAAAAGAAATGTGTTGAGTTTTTGTCAGACACTTGACAAAAGTGATTTTGAACATAATAGATACAAGGTCATAACAACTTACACATCATTAACAATTATCACAATTTCCAAGCATACACATATCAACTCACATCTGGTATATGAAACATACAGGCCATATTAAAAATAGCCTTGCCCATAATAACATGTCAACAAGAGTGCACACACTGAAATGTCTTGCCTTCTTTACTAGTCATTGATATTATGTTGATAGTCCTAATAATAAAGCTTTATTACAACTGTCACATAAACTTAACATAAACCAAGAAAACTAAACATTGACCTTTGAAACATGAAAATGAGGTCAAGGTCAGATGAACCATGCCAGGTAGGCATGTACAGCTAACAATTCTTCCATACAACAAATAAAATTGACTTTTTGCTTATAGTTTAAGAAAGACAGACCAAAACACAAAAGATTAACACTGAGCAATGAACCATAAAAAATGAGGTCAAGGTCAAATAAAACCTGCGCGACTGACATGTAGATCATGAAATATTTCCATATAAAACAATTAAAACATGAGCACCTAACATATAGATCATAATATATTTCCATACACCAAATACAGTTGACCTATTACATATAGTATTAGCAAAAATAGACAAAAACTCAAAAACTTAACTCTGACCACTGAACCATGAAAATGAGGTTAAGGTCAGATGACACCTGACAGTTGGACAGGTACACCTTACAATCCTTCCATGCATTGGATATACTAGACCTATTGCTTATTGTATCTGAGATATGGACTTGACCATTTTTTATTAATGTATATTATTCCCTGAGGTAAATTTTCATATTCAATCTTAAAAAGGTCTGACAGTGTGTATTTACCCTAAATAAATAAAATTTAGATAACTGGGATCAGGTCATGTTATAGCTCTACACAGGTCAAAACAGTAGAATTAAATAGATATTGATTTATATATAGAAAAAGATAACAGTTTTAAAGTCCAACTTCTTTAAATTTTGAAATGGCGTTCGCAAGTTCAATACAAAAATGTCAAATTCCAGTTGGATGTCAGTTATGTGAAAGTGGAAATAAGATTAAATGGAAATGTAGCACATGTGAGTCGCTCATGTGTGACAAGTGTAAGGATGGGGTTCATCTAAAGATTGGGAAAGATCACAAAATACTTAACATTTATGATATCGGAAAACCTGGAGGGCAAAAGGACACAATTATATTCAGTGAAGTCCTATGTGATGAACATTCTAACCAGGCTTGCTGTCTATTTTGTAAAACTTGTAATAAGTGTATCTGTCCAAAGTGTATCACTAAAGCTCATAATGGACATGAGTTAATTGAAGAAGAAGATTATAATAAAGGCAAAGTAGAACTGAAATCAAAACAGAAGGGTGAAATTAAGTTAGAAATATCCAAAGTTTATACAACAGATCTTAACAATATTCATTTGAAAGCAGTATGTTCTGATGGTTCTATGTGGATGGGGGATAATCTCAGATCAAAGTTACAACATGTCAAACTTATGGGAAATAGAACTGAAGTTATAACAAGTCAAAACACTCAGATTTATGGAATGGCAAAAACTCATTCAAATAACATTCTTGTCATACCAGATGATGGGACTAAACTCAAACTAATCAACACCGTGACAGGGGAGATAACTGATTCCAGGTATGATGTAAAACCATTGGACCCAATCGGTGTCCATGTAACCAGTGATCACAGAGTCATCATAGGAGCCGGGTCTGGAGGTGATGCATTCTCTGCCACAGGAAGAGGTGTAGTGGTGGTCATGGATCAGGAAGGAAAGCAACTAAAGGAATATGAACATATTAATCATAAGAAACAATTATTTAGTTTGCCCAGATTTCTAACCAGTACCAAACGATTATTTACCTTCCCTGTACGGGTAACTACTACCAGCAATGGTAACATCTGTGTTGTCGACTGGTTAGATAAGGATTACAGAGGTAGAGTGGTAGTGTTATCACCAGGAGGAGACGTACTAGGGACTTACACTGGTCAACCTGATGTCAACACAGTGAAGAAACCATTTAAACCTAAAGGAATACTAACAACACCATCAGATAATATCCTTGTTACAGATGTTAACAATAATTTATTACATATACTGACCGACCAAGGACAAAGTATTACCTACTACAATCTCCGTGACATGAGAATCTTATATCCACACTCACTTGCTCTGTCTACAACAGGAACTATTTATATAGGATGTGTTAATAAGAGTGGAAGTCCTAAGGCCAAACTTTATGAGTTAAACTTTTCTGGATTCTAGAGATTTCCCTTGCTCTGTCTATATTAGGAACTATCTTTATAGAATATCTTAATAAGAAAGAAAGTCCAGATACTAGAAAGACCAAACTTTATGAGAATATTTGGGATTTTGGTGATTATCATTGTTAAATCTACATAATGAACAATCTGTATAGGATAACATGAGTTTGAATTCTTTGGACTATTGATACAGGAACTAGATTCAGAAATTAGTTATATGGATTTGGATTTGAACAATAATTTGAATAATATAACTTTTCTATTGAAAACTCATAAATTTCTGGGTTTTTTTAAACATTGATTCATGAAAAATTAAGCCATAGACAATCTCTGCTCATTTTTACATCTTAACTGTTTTTGTGTTATTATTATGAACCATTAAACCAAACTTTTCCAAAGCATTAAGTCTTTAACTTTTTTTGTATTGGTACAGGTTGCAGCATATTTGTTAATAGTAGATGCAAATGTGTTTTTGAAAATAAAATTTCAACATGGTTCAAATATAGGACAAGAGTTTGGAAAAGGTCAAGACCTTTTTTGAAAGGCCTGATACTGAAGTGATATCTTGGATTTAGGACAAATTAGGTCCCAAAATTTTTTTGCCAATCTTGCCACTCTTGTAGTTTTGTAGGAAGTTTGAAGATTTAGGAGTTATTGGCTCATGCTCCCCACTATGGCAAGCTGCTTTTATATGTTTTCATTTTTTTAGGATTTTTTTTTAAGTAAAGCAAGATATTTTACAAATAAAACAAGTGAAACTGCGAGCTAATGCTCACTGATGATACCCCCGCCGCAAATGGATAATATAAATAGTGTAAAAATATGCAAGTGTTCGGTAAACAGGAAGTTGTCAAGTGATCAATCTGAAAATGTATCACACGGTATAGCTGACTTAGATAAACCCTGAAACCAAATTTCAGAAATCCTTGTATTGTAGTTCCTGAGAAAAATGCGACGAAAAAATAAATAGTGTAAAAATATGCAAGTGTTCGGTAAACAGGAAGTTGTTGAGTGATGAATCTGAAAACGCATCACACGGTATAGCTGACTTATTTAAATCCTGAAACCAAATTTCAGAAATCCTTGTATTGTAGTTCCTTAGAAAAGTGTGACGAAAATGTTCAACTTGGCTATCATGTGTAAAATCATACAAGTGTTCGGTAAAGAGGAAGTTGTCAAGTGATCAATCTGAAAACGTATCACACGGTATAGCTGACTTAGATAAACCCTGAAACCAAATTTCAGAAATCCTTGTATTGCAGTTCCTGAGAAAAATGCGACGAAAAAATAAATAGTGTAAAAATATGCAAGTGTTCAGTAAACAGGAAGTTGTCGAGTGATGAATCTGAAAACGCATCACACGGTATAGCTGACTTAGATAAACCCTGAAACCAAATTTCAGAAATCCTTGAATTGTAGTTCCTGAGAAAAATGCGACGAAAAATATTCATGGGACGGACTGACTGACGGACGGACTGACGGTCCGACGGACAGACAGAGGTAAAACAGTATACCCCCCCCCCTTTTTTAAAGCGGGGTTATTAAAGCGTGGGTATAATAATATAAATTTAATGAATAAATTTTGAACACATTATTTGGATACAAAAAATCATTTGAATTGCAATTTTAATGATTTTTTTGATTGTTTTATGTTTTCATCTTTAGAAACTGCAGAAATATTTTCAAAAGGACAGGCAAAAGATACCAATGGGACATTCGAACTCATAATTTGAAATAAACTGACAATGCCTTGGCTAAAATATTTAAAGACAAGGGAACAAACAACGGTACACAAAACACAAAATAGAAAAAAACACAAGACAGTTTACCCCTCAAGAGTAATTAGTTAGGTTTCTTGTTGCTATGTGACATAGCAACAGGAGTTGCTATGTGACATAGCAACAGGAACCCAACTAAGTACTCTTGAAGGGTAAGCAGCTCCTGCTCCACATGTGGCACCTGTTGTGTTGCTCATGTTAGTACAAACCCAGTTTTGGATTGTATTGGTGAGATTTGGAGCATATCCTCTATCATCTGAAGTTTATGCAAGTTGAAATGCAGCCAGTGGCGGATCCAGAAGTTTTCATTACGGGGCTGCTCCAGTCATGCTTCAGTGATTCCCTGCACCCATCCCCCACTGGATCAGCCTATGACAGCAAGTTACAACTGCATCCAATAGAAATTATTAACTTGTTTCTCCAAAACTCTTCCTCAAGCTACCAAAGGTTGAGAGGAGGGGAATGGATCAAAACCCTTAGCTAGAGAGGATGTATTCAACTAATCTAGAAATATTTAAACTACTTTTACTGGTCCTAGATCATATGATCATTTGAGATATAAAGGTCTGGTTCCCTGTGCAAATGAACATCTAACAGAAAAATGATGTTAACCCACACAGATTCTTTTATAATAAGCAGATTATGTGTTTCAGTTACAGCTGATTTCCTAATGCTTGTAGAGTAAAACTTTGGTTGGCTTGCTTGCTTTGTTTGTATTATTAATACAAGCTTTGTAATTAAGTTTGACATTTCCAAACAATAAATATGAAATAGTTAAACCTGTATATATCATATTTAAATTTAATTGGACATTATCCTAATATAATTGTATAATATACAAACAAAGCAAGCAAGCTATAAACCAAAGTCTTTCTGTACATGCATTAGGAAATTAGCTGTAACTGATCTATCGTTTAGTGACACCTGCCATGTATATTGGTAAACACTGTATATCACCATCTCATCATGTCTTTTGGTTGTTTATAGGCCATTTAGGTTGCTGTTTCCAAGTGACATATACCCCATATCTACAAACCATTTGCTAATTTTAAACTGCTTTTTAAAAATTAAATACTTACAGACATCAATTAAAGCTGAACTTTGATCATCTTCTCTGTAGGGTGGCAAATCATAATGATGCCACAGTGGCACATCTCTAATTTGATAGTAGCCATGATTATCTGGCACCCTTGGAATGGATGGTGAAATCCTGTAGCAGTCTGTCCAATGACCAACTTGTCCTTCATAATGTGCAGGCATCCTTCATTGCGGTCTACCTTAAAAAAAAAAGGGGGGGGTTTAGAAGCCACAACTATACCAGATATAAGTCCTTCATAATGTGCATGCATCCATCATTGCGGTCTACCTAAAAATAAAAAGGAAGATTTTAGAAGCCACAACTATACCAGCAATTCCATATCTCCAACTTTTTCATTGGGAATGAGTGGGAAATCTTTTTAACTGAAAAATAAACCAATCAAAACTAAGTACTGTAAATATATATTCAGAAATTAATTATTGCATTTATTAATATGAATGCTTGCACTTCAACTCTAACAAGAATGTAAAATCTAATCAATGAAATTGCAAGTTTTTATTATTGTGAATCTGATATTGTCGCATTTTTTCACTAGGATGTAAGCTGATGACCGTAATTCTGTTCAAGGTCATTCTAAGATTGCGGATGCAGAATTACGTCAGAATCGATATTGTCTGTTAAAGTGTTTCTATGAAATATTCTATATTTTAAAGCATATATTGGTATGATATATACTTAATTTAAAGCTTCACACGAAAAGTCACAAATTACTACCGAGAAATGAATATGAAACAGGAAATTTGATTTGAAAATATAGGTTTTTTTTAATCTATAAATTATAACTACAAAGAAAAACGTTTTCATTCTTCAAACATTAAATCTTGAAACATCAAACTTAACTTTTATTATGGACATGAGAAGGCAGTAAAAATACCAAAAAAATTTTGTCATTTAATCAGATAGACCATAAGTGTTTTTCTAAATATATCTCTAAATATTTTAAACCCTTGACTTTATCAAGAGGAGTATAAACACTCTATAATGTGACATTTTATTATTATAAAGTCTTGTATAAAATAATAATACTCTTAAAATTGATTCATTGATTTTTGGTGTTTTAACGCCACTTTTAAGTGCCACATTTAGGCTATTTCGTGGAGGCCAGTTTTTATTGGTTGAAGAAGCCAGAGTGCCTGAGAAAACCACAGACCTTTGATAGAAAAACTGAAAATCCTAGTCAATTAAGATTGGAGTTGAGTGCACCAGAACGAGCCATGTTCGACCTCACGACCTCAGTGTTGACTGACTAGTGATTACAGTAGTAACTACTGAGACCACTCGGCCACAGAGGCCCCAGTGGCGGATCCAGGGTGGGGGGGGGGGGGGGTTCCGGGGGTGCGCACCCCCCCCCCTTTATTTTTGCCGATCAATGCATTTGTATCGGAACATATGTTTTGCACCCCCCCTTTCGAAAATTCCTGCATCCGCCCCTGGGCCCCTAATACTCTTAAAACAATCCCATCCAAATTGAATATATTTTACTAATAATTCAATATAAGGAATTATTATGTATAATCATCTGCAAACCAATCACTAAAATCATGAAACAAAATAAAACGATCCCATCCAAATTGGTACAGTTCACTAATCATTCAAAAAGGAATTATACTGTATAGTTGGCAAACCAATATTAAAGTATAATCATGGAATAAAAAAACTCCTTAATTCTGTGTTAGATGACTATATAGGACCTCCATTAGAGATAGGAGAAATCGATTGGATCAAGCCATTAGTTATCTGTCAGGGAAGGATGGTACTTCAACATGCTATATCTTTCCTGTAGTTACATCTGATCAAGTGCACTTACATAAAACCATCTTCAGAGATCAAGTTTAAACTCATTACAAACTAATAACCTGTATGTGACAGATAATATCTGGTGTTAAGTGGGAATCAAATGTAATCAACAGGTATTGATGGTGATCAAGATTAAGGTTGACAGAGGATAACAATGTAACAGTCAATGCATTTTCTTTATTGAAGCATCCCCCGTTTTTTCTCTACTTTGAGTCTAAAGAAATAACTAGAATGCATATGCTATCCTGTTAATTAAAGCATACCCAAACTAGTAATTCAAAATATCTGGGAAACAGGAAGCTGATGTTATCGTTAAACAAAAAGGGCTTAAACTGATTATGGGTTTTAATCATTGTTGAAGGCTGTATGCTGACCTATAGTTGTTAACTTCCAGTGGAAGATTAAGGGTGGCCTGGGGGGGGAGGGACCCAGGCATCACCTTATAATGGAGCTACATTAATTGGTTAATCTAGACTTTTGACCTTTTCCACTTCAAATTTTTTCTAAATCTTAGATCCACATTTGACTTCTATTCTCAGTTGGTTTCTGGTTGAATTCAAAAATGTCTTTTATAGCTGACTGTGCAGAATATGTTTTGCTCATTGCTGAAGACTGTACAGCAATGACTTATAGTTATTAACCAAATCTTGGATCCACAAGATTTCCACTTAACGTAACTTTTGTGTTTGACTGGTAACCGATCTGTTATCAGATAAATACGCGGACAAAATAACATTTCTTATTGCTTGTTATAAATTCATTTCTTCAATGAATACTGATAAAAATATTTTTGTTTAGAACATATTAATTAACAATATGAAAATGTTTTGTTGTTAGAAATATATATAAGAAAGTAAAAAATCATTGAGGACATCTATGCACACATACCTAAACTAGAGGCTCTAAAGAGCCTGTGTCGCTCACCTTGGTCTATGTGCATATTAAACAAAGGACACAAATGGATTCATGACAAAATTGTATTTTGGTGATGGTGATGTGTTTGAAGTTCTTACTTTACTGAACGTTCTTGCTTCTTACAATTATATCTATAATGAACTTTGCCCATTAGAAACAGAGAAAAATATTTGGTAAAAATTTACATAAATTTACCAAATTAATGAAAATTGTTAAAAATTGACTATAAAGGGCAATACCTCCTTAAGGGGTCAATTGACCATTTACGTCATGTTGACTTACTTGTAGATCTTACTTTGCTGAACATTATCGCTGTTTACAGTTTATCGCTATCTATAATAGTATTCAAGATAATAACCAAAAACGGCAAAATTTCTTTAAAAATTACCAATTGGAGGGCAGCAACCCAACAACAGGTTGTCCAATTCATTTGAATATTTCAGGGCAGATATATATTGACTTGATTAACAATTTGTCTCCTTGTCAGATTTGCTCTAAATGCTTTGGTTTTTGAGTTATAAGCCAAAATCTGCATTTTACCCCTATGTTCTATTTTTAGCCTTGGCGGCCATCTTGGTTGGTTGGCTGGGTCACGCCACACATTTTTTAAACTAGATACCCCAATGATGATTTTGGTCAAGTTTGGTTAAATTTGGCCCAGTAGTTTCAGAGGAGAAGATTTTTGTAAAAGTTAATGACGCCGGACGACGCCGGACGCCAAGTGATGAGAAAAGCTCACTTGGTCCTTTGGGCCAGGTGAGCTAAAAATTGTGTTAATGCATGTGGAAGAATATCTCAAGAAAGTTTTGCGGCAATCTCCCAAGCAGAGTTATCGGTCCTTGTTCTTGCTCTCTCTCATAGCAAGGACCGATAACTCTGCTTGGGAGATTGGTTTTGCGGGAAAATATGAATGCCTACTCAAATCCAATCTATTACAAAAATCCTTTTTTTTTACAGAATAGTGTCCACCATGCACTTGCACTGCAGTCTGCACTATTATTAGAACAGTAGAAAAGAATGATATACAAATGGATGAAAATTATATATACCAGTACATGTAACTGTTATATTAATAACAGCAAACCAGAATATACTGATTTGTATCACTACAATGTAATAGTTATTACAGTGATGTTGAATTTCCTGTCATTTATTCATCCTCCATGTAGGAGGAACCTGTGTCAGATTTTTTTTTATCTCTGTACATTAACCCCTGAGTTTCAGGTATAGAGATGTGCTTTTGACCATCCACAAGAACTTGCGGTCATCCGATGTTTAGTACTTCAGTACTGTAATGTTTATTGGTCGTTAAGGTTACAGTTGAGTAGAATCTTAGTGTACAAATGCATGGTTTACGCTAGAGAAAGAGTTAGGCAGATTTAGACGTTTGGCGGGAAAATTAGTGGCCGGGTCGAAAGTTATAGGGGTGATTGTAAGGGTCTCTCTATGCTCCATAAGGGTAACATTTAGAGAACACCCCTATCAAGTAAAAAGTGGTATCGACCACGGGTATATAAGAGAGTGAAACAGCACTCCAGGCTGTCGGTTGGCTGTCAATGAGCCGTCATCAGTCAACAGAGCGTACGATAGTAATATTAAGACGCTAGGAGAGCTTTAATATTCAGGAGACACTTTGTACTGGGTACAAGTGAACGTACAGGTTGATCGGATTGACAAGGCAGACTGTCCCTCTCGGAGGACAAGCTGTACTAGCCCACACTGTCTGGTAGTGACAGACTGTCCCACTCGGAGGACAAGTTGTACCATACCGCTCTGTCTTGTATTAACAGACTGTCCCATTTGGAGGACAAGCTGTACCAGCTATACTGTCTTTTAGTGACAGACCGTCCCATCTTGAGGACAGGCTGTTTTATTGTATTATAGTTGTATATATATATTTGTCTGTTGTTACTTTATATCGGCAAAGAGTCCGTGTGCATATTCTAGTTCATTGTGCATAACATAGATAGTTGTAGTTTTTAGTATTACCGTATTGTTTGTGGACAACTTAGATCCAAGTATTTACTGGAACGGACGTTTGGGATATAAACGCCTGGTTACACGTTACAGTACTTTGATTTTATTTCTGGGATCAGATAATGGCTCCATATAAACCCTTCCTCCTCTTCCTCCTTTAAATTACAATAATAATTACAATTGCTTATATTGATGGATTGGCGTCTCATTAAAAATGACCCCTAATACCCATTTCTTCATTTTCATGACATTCAAAAAATAATTTGTTCATTAGAAGATTTGAATGATGAATATCAAACATGCAATATGATTGTCCTTCATAAATATCAGTTCTTTTACATGCTATGTATGTCCTCTAGGAATTGAAATTTGATATGCACAGCAGAAATGAGAACCATTGGGGATAGGAATCATAACTAATCATCATTAATTTCATGTCAGTAAACATTATGTATCAAAAGACAAAAGACCATCAAAAGAGAAACTAATTAATGACTAACAGAGAAGTATTATGTTACATCACAGTTGGTTTTTGAAAAGCTGGAGCATAAAATGTTCCAATGCAAAAATGTTGCCAGTTTTCATTATTTCCCATGCATTGAAAATTGAAAATATTAAAAACTGACCTGTAAACAACTAAAGCTTGATATTGAGGCCAGTATCATTGAGATCAAATATAACACCAGGTGTATTCCACTACTATAACCTGGTCAATCAATTAGTTAAAACAAGATAAATAACACTATAATTACAAAACTGATTAACTTATCTGATATTGTAAACAAAGGGGTAACCTCAGATCTAAATATATAGAGCAATTTGTCTCAGGAGATGCCCCTAAATTACTTCTCTGATATCATAATGTAAACAAAGGGGTAACCTCACATCTAAATATATAGACCATGTGAGGAGATGCCCCTAATTTACTTCTGTGGGATGACTTGTCTGATAATGTAAACAAAGGGGCTACCTCAGATATAAATATATATAGAGCCTGTGATGAAATGCACCTATACCTTTTGGGGATAACTACCCTCCTAGATTTGAACAGGGAAAGGGGGTAGTCTCTGTGCCCTTGGGTGATAAAAACCCTCCGCTAAACTGCCAGATAAAAAAAGGTGATTGCAGTAGAGCACACAATCTGTGGCGTGGTGATATAAAGGTACAAATACCTTAACAGAGGGTTTACTCTTCAGTCAAGAGATCATGAATTTTGGTCATGATGATTAACAATACAAGGGTCAAACCAATGTCAATAGTTATCCTTAGGAATGAGTATCTTATAGTAATTTCCTCCCTTTATAGAGAGATTAGTTTGAATTATCTCCCTTTATAGAGGGGGATTAGCTTTAATACATTGTAATGCTCTATTATCTCCTCAGTAATTTGCTCTTTTTCTTATCACATTCCCAGTACTTGAAGGAGAAAATCAAAAACAGATGGCAGGTTGTAGTCGGTAACAATTTGTTGATATTTTTTGTCCTTTTGTCATAACCACAATTTTATTTTTTTTACAAACTCTTGACATAAATGTTGAGGACCAACACAAATACAAAAACATCACAGTTACTTGATACTCTCTAACTTTTGTCTTTGTAAAACTATAAAAAATTGTGAAGATTAAATTGGGAATGTGTCCATTGGACACAGGTGATGCCTCCGCTTGCATATAACATTACAAAGGGACATAATTTAAGACCAATAAAGTGACGCTACCCAATTTCAAACTTGATTTGAGTTTTGTGACCAGTAATAAGCAGTGTACATAAGTTTCATAACATTTGGTTGTAGTATATTTAAGCTAAAATACAGAACCTTAAAATTCAGCAATTGTTCCAGTTGTAAAAAAAGTCTAGAACTGTTAAAGTGATGCCACAAAAATACATACTTGTATGTTGAGTTTTGTGGTAAGTGATGCTCCGTGTTTTGTGGTATAAGCATTGTGTATAAGATTCATAACATTTGGTTGAGGCAAAGTTTAGTTAGAAAATGGAATTGAAAAATAAAGCCTTTTTATCCATTTGTAATGGGGAATAACTCTTGAAATGTAAAAGTGACGCCATAAAACTAGCCCAGTTTACTTCTCATTTGTCTTTTTCAATGGGAAAAACATAATATAGGAGTAAGATTATTTATTTTTGGAACCCAGTCATGGGTAGTCATGCAATGTCCTTTAAATTAAACATAGCAAATTAAGGGGGAGGGGGCAAGTTGCTAGGGCCTTGCCTCCCTTATGGAGCACATTTATGGTTAATCTAGAATATTTTTTGCCTATTCCACTTTAAAATGTGTCTTAAGTCTCAAAGTCCTGAATCCGCATCTGATTAATAAGAAATGAAAAATTTCACCATAAAAATACTGATGCAATCCTTTGATAAAAGGATGAACTATTTTTAGCTTCCAATGACATGTGATGCATTAGCTGCGGAACCGTAGCTTATAGGTCCTTATGTTATTTTTTGACTATTTGCGGACCATAGTCTATGGTCCGCAAATAGTCAAAAAATAACAAAAGGACCTAAAGAGCTACGATACCGCAGCTAGTGATGCATGTGATCAGAAGTTGTGTTGACAGTTTAGTCAACAAAGCATATTAGTACTGCAACTGACATCGAAAAAGACGCTTATTTAACGAGTTTAATGGTCCGGAATAACACACGGCTGCAAATTGTTTTAAATGATAGAATAATATCTATATTTTAATTTCCGTCGGGTCGTAAAAAGTTTCTATGGTCACATTTTTGTATTTTATTCCTTTAATGGGAGTACCCCTCAATTTACGGTTTTGGGTAGTTACCTTAAAATCCAAAAATATATTTTTTGGTTAAATTTCCCGCTATTTTCGTAAATATTTTCTATGCACATATCATCAAAGATCATCGGAATGATGAAGACATAAATATTATACCATCTCCAAGTAAAACTTTCAAACTTAAAGTTGGCTGATTTTTAGATAGAAATTTAACGCGTTTTTCTTTGAAAACGAGAAAACATATGATTCAAAAACAGTATTTGACATTTGAGAGGACACAACATATTATTGCGATACTGCATGCAAATTTTGTTGGACAAATTCCAAACAATTTTGTCAAAAACTCAAAAATAAAAACATCATTTGTACCTTTTTTAATTACGGAAATTTCCTATCCGTCAATCAGCTCCACCATTTATTTTTTCATTCACAATCAATTTGATAGTTTCGATGTGATTATGTAGATTTTGTAGGAAAAGTTAATTTATTTTTGAGTGATTTGAATATATATAGTAGTTCTTTCGTGTATTTTCTGTAAATAAGTTATATTTTTGTTAATAAAATTTTGACTTTATATAAAAGTTAACCAAATCCTTCGGATAAGAGGTTTTTCCGGATAATGACTATAGTTGACATTGTGTGAAAATACATTGTATGTCAATGTTTAACCTCAGAGCAATTAATATGCATGCAAGTGGTCGGGGGAAAAGTACTATTGAAGTTTCGCAGAGATTTGGTGTGTGACAAGGTAATGCTAAAACCAACTTCTCTTGATATTCTGCTTTCCGTGGGCGAATCATCAGTGATGTTATGAGACTTGCACCAGAAGGCAAAATTGGTGCGTCTTTAAATTAAATTGATTGATTGATTGTTGGTTGCTTAAAGTCCAGTGGCAAATATGTCATGCATGTTCAGGACGAGAACAAGCTAACAATAAAAACAATAGGTAGGTTTTGTCATAATAGAGGCCATTCGGGATGATGATCGGGAAAATTTAGACTGCCACTGGAAAATGATGGGATATTGGATTGGGACAGAAATTTTTCATTGCAACATGCCACCTACGGACCCCTTAAAGAGTTGATGCAAAGGTTTTTAATGTGCAAAGAACGTGACACTCCCTTTACACGAGGCAGCAGATTTAACGTCCCCATTCTGACCGGACGTGATTGCGAACTTGATACATCCCGCACAGCCAAACGAACGCCAAACTTCGTTTTACTGCCGGTCGGGGGAAGACCAAGTGACCATATTTCGTTTCCCCAGTCACCCTTGGGGAACTTTAAATTAGAAACAACAGAAATCCATATATATGTGATCAAATTGATCGACATGTAACCTCACAACCTGACACTTTTATACGATCTCGCGCTCAGTTTCTTCCTTGTAGTTTGGATATGAAAACAGGGTTTTTGTGTAAAAGAAAAACCTTTTAAAAAAACCAGAAAACTACGCAAAACTGAGTCCTCTAAACGTGTTAACAGTCTTTTAAGTTGTGCTTATTAATGTGAGTAATCATTTATCCATGCATAACCAAGTACTTATTGGAGTCAACACCTGTGCAATTAAGTAAAACAGTCACTGAAAAAATAGAATTTGAACTTGCTGTCAGTTCATTAATAACGATTGTTAGTGATGTGATTTGTTTTTCCATAAGAAAAAGCCTTTCTCATGCATGTAGCACATCCTCTATATATACTGATCAATTTTACTCAAGATTGTCTCTGATGCTTACCAAACTGCCAAACTCCAGAACTAACTAGATATTGTGACACCTTACAATTCAGGCACAGTGGGGCCAAGGGATATGAATTATAGAGTTTAGCTCTGAACTCAATTTAGGGGATGCCATATCTGCTGCAGGAAAATTGAAGTCTATATTAAGATTTTCAGAATTACATTAAGGTGTGTCTGAAAATATCAAGGATACATTAAAAGAAGAACAATTACTTCATCCTGCCACCAGACTGAGTGGTCTTATGAGCTACATGTATGTCCTCGTTTTGGTATTTCTATGGAAATGATGCCCGCATAGCTTGTTAATAGATATAGGAAGATGTGGTATGAGTGCCAATGATACAACACACCGTCCAAGTCACAATTTATAAAAGTAAACCATTATAGGTCATGGTCCGGTCTTCAACACAGAGCCTAGGCTCAAAAGTTCATTTGATAGTTAATCGATGGAAAATAACACAAAGGCGCTTCTGAACCGTATATTGTCCCTAAAGATAACAAAAATTCGTAAATGTATGGCTATTAGAAAATCAATCGTTTCTGTAGCAATTTCGCCCCTTTACATTTGGGACTGGCAGTGCAGATACATCATGCATATGCATATGGGAATATGGGTCACGAACATTGATCGAAACTTTGTACACACATTTCTGTTGTGTTTCCTATGCAAAGGGAAGACTATATCTGACGAGTTTGACCAAATCATGACGGTATTTACGCTCCAGATAGCATTTGTACTAAAAAAAAACTGTGTTTGCTTTGAACAAACTCTGTCCTGCGCCGAATTTGTTCTTATAAAAAAGGGAAGTGTCTTGTAATGCTAATACGCGTACTGAATCCGCATATGATGACTAAGAGATTGATTCATGTCCATATTTTATGAATACTTGAGCTATTGTGTGTCGCTTTTAAAAGTTATATAAGGATCATGACTGAATTTGAATTACAACATTAGAAAATTGGCATTGCATTGTATAATTTTTCATCCTTCCCTTAAAAAATCAATGAGTTAACTTTTTTACCAGGATTATCCACTAAAAAAATGTTCATGCACCAAACTGACTTTGTTTTACACTCAATTTTTTTTAAACCTCGCATTCGCCTCGGGTGACTATAGTATATTTTGTGTTATTACTGCTCTGTCCAGACTTTACAAATGCACAATATGTATTTATCTATAACTAGATACTAATTTTCACAAAATACACAACCTTTAAGATGCAAAATTAAAAACACTGTTTCAGCGCTTGAATTTTGTTTTTTTCAAAGATAGAAAAAATATTGAAATAATTTGATAAACTGGTGTTTTATACTTCAGAAAATAATTCTGTAATATACTATAGTGAAATACTATACACAATATGAAAGTTTATGGATGTGAAAAGGTCAAGGCCACTTCTTCTTTTGCTATGTCTTGAATGGAAAAAAATCAGAAGGTTCCAAATCAACGCCATTTTGTAATGGCAGCTCTTCATATAATTAGTCAAACTTGTCGTTTTAACATCGTTTATAGCAAATGCTTATGGTTGAATCGTTGAAGAGTGCACACGCTGAAATGTCTCGCCTTCTATACTAATCATTGATATTATGTTGATAGTCTTAAGTATAAATCTAAGCTTTATTACAACTGTCACATAAACTTTACATTAACCAAGATAACTAAACAAAGACCAATGAACCTTGAAAAAGAGGTCCAGGTCAGATGAACCATGCCAGGCAGACAGGTACAGCTAACAATGCTTCTATACAACATATATAGTTGACACATTACTTATAGTTTAAGAAAAATAGACCAAAACACAAAAACTTAACACTGTGCAATGAACCGTGAAAATGAGGTCACGGTTAAATAAAACCTGCTCGACTGACATAAAGATCATAAAATATTTCCATACACCAAATATAGTTGACCTATGGCATATAGCATTAGATAAAAAGACCAAAACTCAAAAACTTAACTTTGACCACTGAACCATGAAAATGAGGTCAAGGTCACATGACATCTGCCCGCTAGACATGTACACTTAACAATCATTCCATACAACAAATATAGTAGACCTATTGCATATGGTATGAGAAAAACAGACCAAAACACAAAAATTTAACTATAACCACTGAACCATGAAAATGAGGTCAAGGTCAGATGACACCTGCCAGTTGGACATGTACACCTTACAGTCCTTCCATACACCGAATATACTAGCCCTATTGCTTATAGTATCTGAGATATAGACTTGACCACCAAAACTTAACCTTGTTCACTGATCCATGAAATGAGGTCGAGGTCAAGTGAAAACTGTCTGACGGGCATGAGGACCTTGCAAGGTACGCACACATCAAATATAGTTATCCTATTACTTATAATAAGAGAGAATTCAACATTACAAAAAATTTGAACTTTTTTTTCAAGTGGTCACTGAACCATGAAAATGAGGTCAAGGACATTGGACATGTGACAGACGGAAACTTCGTAACATGAAGCATCTATATAAAAAGTATGAAGCATCCAGGTCTTCCACCTTCTAAAATATAAAGCTTTTAAGAAGTGAGCTAACACCGCCGCCGTAGCCGCCGCCGGATCACTATCCCTATGTCGAGCTTTCTGCAACAAAAGTTGCAGGCTCGACAAAAATGATAACCACTCCCAGGAAAATATTATAAAATATTTGGACATGTCAGAAAACAAATATAGGAAACAACCTTAGGTAACACGAATGACCTGATAACACTGTTATTATCCGAATAACACTGTTATTAACCGAATAACACTGTAAATACTAATGTACAGATAAGTTCATAAAGATCATTTAAATTTAGTGTGTACATCTAACATGGTGACCCTGGATATCATAATGGCCGCCATGTTGGATGTACACACTAAATTTAAAAAGTTTTTTATGAACTTATCTGCTTTCTGTAAATCATTTTTAAGCTACATAATACCTCGATAATATACTATTATTAATAATCAATGTTAAAAAGTCACCAATATGTGCTAATATCAAAATTTCAAGTGTTATTCAGATATTAACAGTGTTATTCGGCCCTCCGAGGTACGGAACAACCTTCACATATGAGTTTTCATAACTAATTATTGATGCCAGTATAACACCTCATCAACAAACATGGTTTATGTCTTTGATAGAACAAATTGGTCAAAATAGCACAATATAAAAATTAGTCTAAGACCCATCATATAAATTAATACATTTAAAACAAAAAACTACAAAACAAATATAGAATTAAGAAATTCAACTTTATATTGTCCAGTCTCATTGTCTGAGTAAGTAATGTCTACCCCAATCAGAACATCCAATAAATACACTTTTAATGACAAGTTTTGTTTGTAATAAATGCCCTTCATGTTGCATTTTGTAATCAACTAAAAATATTTATCCTGAAAAAAAGTCAGGAAGATTTCTTGATACAATCAACTTAAAGGCTAAATGGGTGAAAAACATCATACAGACACATATTTCACATAAACATAAATAATTATGATATGTGTAATACATGTACACCACAGCTAAGGTGGAGATGTCATTACTACCTAACCAAGAGTGGAAGGGAAACAAAACTAATAGATGTTCCCCTTTATTAAGGTGGTACCTAATACTACAGGGAGATAACTCTGTAAAGTCAGCTAAACGTTTTAATACGTTGAGTTGTAAAAGGAATATTAAGCTTCTCAATGATCAAAATTGATGTTTGTCAAACTGCTATATAACCAGTGTAATTTTTCTGACAAAACGGTTGGTTCAAAATTTTTAAAAGTTTTATATTTTTGTTAAAGGGTCAAAGTAAATATTTTGACAAAATTTTATGAAAATTAAACGAGCAAAATTAATTTTAGTGAAAGTGTTGGGTACCACCTTAAATGGACATGCCAACTGTTGTATTTTATCGTAAGACCTGCACATTCAATATGATGAACATTTTTTTATTCAATAATTTTAAAAAATCTGAGGTTAATTTTAGAGAGAGCAATTGTGAATTGCCCCTTAAAGACACTTAGCTTGAGTGTAGGTTGAAATGACAAAATCCACCTGGGACCCTAATAGTGAATCATACCAACATGTAGCTATAAAATATTAATACAGTTAGTCATGGTTTTGTAGCAATGTTCTATGTGATGACATGATCAATGTTTCATGCAGCTCAATCCTTTTTGTGTAGCTAGTGAGGAGACGAAATCCATCTTTTGTTTTGTTCCTCTTTACTTCCATGTTGCAGGTGAGGGCCGTGAGCCATCTTTTCTACCTCTCACCATTCCACCGGGACCTAACTTTTTGTCCATATTGAGTGCATCTTGTTGTGCAAGCTCTTCATCAAATCTACAATATAAAATATAAGATATTTTGTATTTACATTAGGAAAAATTAACCACTGATATTTTTTTTTTTAACTAAGTTTCGAGTTTTTATATCTTACCAAATGTTTAGTCAAAATCATTGTCTATGTTATTGTGAACCAAATGAAACTCTTCCACAGAGTCATCTCCTATTGGTCAAGGTATTTAAACTTTTGTCAGATCCATTGTTATTGCTATTGTTCGCTGTGTAGTTTATTCACTGGGACCTTTTAATTTCTTCTAAGTGAAATCCATCACTCAATAATTCTTTTATCTGAGGCAAAAATTATCCTCTTTAGTAGATGAAAATACATGGTCAACTCATAAAACTAAACCTGCATGAGATGTTGTATTTATTCAATATCAATAATATATTTTCATTCTGTTTAATGTAATGCAGCAACCATTTGATTTTCTGTGGGGGGCTATGGTTTTTTTTTTCTGGACAAATTTTTTTTCTTCGCCTATGGCGAAAAACAATCTATTTTTTGTCGAAAACAATTTTTTTCTTTCAATTTTAGCATTACATATAGTGGCAGCTTCCAAAAAAAACCATAGCCCCCCCTCCCCCAGAAAATCAAATGGTTGCTGCCTAAGCACTGATTCAAATATCAAAAGTTGATTTCTGGTAAAATTTCATCACTGTTCCTACTATGGATTCATTAGTATTAGTTGGATACCAATTTTTGTTGATTTTGTGTGTAAAGGTGAACCACAAATTCAAATGTTCAACCAAGTACAAATATTCTATAGGGTTGTAAGCAAACAATTAAGTATCCACGAAAATAGAATTTTCCTCAGTCCACGAAAATTGGGATCCATGAAAACAAAAGAATACATATTCTAATGCAACATTGTTTGTAACATTCTTTTTGATTGGACAATGTCACCAATTTTCATGACATCAATTCATGTTGTTTTCTGTCGGTATTATTAGAATGGAGATAACAATATTGTATTTTCAGCTTCAATGGCATCAAATGGTGATTTGATGGTCGCAAATATTGTTTACCGTGTCCGCTAATGTGTCACAGTAAACTTAATTTACGACCATCAAATCAATAATTGATGCCATCGGAGCTGAAAATACAATCCAGTTATCTCCTAAGTATTGAAATTTGTTTGTTGAGCTAAAACTAGAAAATGACGATGTTTGAATAAAGGCTTTCTTAACTGCATTCTAAAAGTAAACACCAAAAAATACAAATTATAATAGGAACATTGCTAATTTTTTTTGTATCAGAAATCAATTTTAATGATTAAATCAGCAGATACAAAGTTTATAATATAAAACTTACAACAAATCAAAATATCCTAGATGTTCTTTCTGTGGTATTTTGTTCCATCGGACACTGAAAAGAAACCAATCATGCATGATAAATTGATAATACATTTTTTTCAATTAACAATGTCAAATTGTAAAGAATATTTAGTAACATAAGTAAATCAAATAAGCACACCTATAACTTGTCATTAAAACATTGATATTCCAGAATATATATAATATATACATGCAACTAATTTTTAACCAAAATTTGAGAAAGACTTGTTGATTGTGACAGTCAGTTACATCATGACAATAAATTATGTGTATTCCTCAATTCTAATAATCAATAAAAACTACACCCGAGAAATTACAATTCCTGACTTTGAACAAATTGGTTGTAAAAATCAAAATTTCCGGAATTTAGAGTTTAGACTAATTGTCTTTAAAATAAAGTTTTCTCAGTTGAAAGAAATAAATGTTTACCCTTTTTAATATATGTGAAATATATCTTTTTTCAAGTTAATTTGACAGTATATTTATTTAAATAGTGAAATTACACCAAATTTTCAAGGATTTGCTACAGAATACAACTCTGGCCGAAAACATTATGTACACAGGAATGTATATATGTTTTCAGCATTTCTCAGTACAGTGGGAAAATACTGTCTTACAGTTTTAATCTTATTCTGTATTGGCCAATGATTTAAGCTATGTTAGGTCAGCTGACATAATGTTTTGTTAAGATAATCATTCTAGCTGTAGACATCGTACAGTCAAAATTTCTTTTGTGTTTACATTTAATATTGTCCTAATCATGATGAGATGTGGCATTTTTACCCAGAAACGGTTCTTGCATTGCTCCTTGACGTAAGTTTCAAAACATATTTTTTCCTGGGTGGCGAGTGTCTGTTTATTAATGACAGGTATTCATAATATTATAATATTATATTTAACATTTGAAATGTTACTGAAGGTATATAGATATTTACTACTATTGTTTCCAGTTGTAATTTTTTATTCACCAAGTTGTGTGTAATTTACTTTGAATAGATACTTTCTTTGTGATATATGATGTTTACATATTACATGTATAATGAGATTACAGTATTGTTGTAATAGATTACAAAAATATGATAAATTGGTGGCTCCAGTCTATATCTACACGGCAAAATGCTTATTTGAGTTAAGTCGAATTAAGTTGGCCACCATTATAGTGTAGTTAAAAGACTTTGTGATTTTCTACTTGCCGGCAAAAATTATTTGGGCAACACATGTGCTCAATGTTGATTTATTTCAATTGTTTTTGAAATGTTTCGCTACTTTTTGTACTTACTCAGGCATCTGACCAGGGAGTATCACAATGTTTATCAAGTCATTCATTAATCTATACTTCAATATTCTATCATACTCACTCAGGCATCTGACCAGGGGGTATCACAATATTTATCAGGTCATTCATTAATCGGTACTTCATAATTCTATCACTAGATGTCGTACTAGTCAAAGATGGGGAAGCGTTTACCTTAAATAGATGATAAACACATTATTATTGAATACTTATATGGTGGTATGATGTACACAATTTACATGAATTAAAGCAATTTATCTAACTTGGTACAGTCTGCACTGTTAGCCTGTAGTCTGGAACCAAAGACTAGTAAAATTTTAGTCCAACTAGTAGGTATTTGAAAAACTTGTTAAGACATACAGGTAAAATATCAGTGGCTGATCCAGCCATTTTAAAAAGGGGGGGGGGGGGGGTTCAACTATATGCCCCCATTCAAATGCATTGATCGGCCCAAAAAAGGGGGGTCCAACCCCCGAAACCCCCCCTGGATCTGCCAATGAATATATCTGAATATTGGTCACCTGAATAGTAGTTGGAAAAGATTTTGGTGCAGACTGCTTGTTTGAAATTGTTCAAAAATTTTCTTCTTCCTTTTAAAAGTTCACTTGGATATTTAGGAATTTATTCATAGCTAAAAAAATGTGACAACTCTTGTCAATGCTAAATGTCTTCTTTGTAAAACTTGTGTTGTGATGGTGCTGTAGAATCAATGAAAAAATTCAAACCCTTTAAACTTCTAAATGTTATAAAACACACATTTTCTAAAAACAAAATTAAAATGCTGCTATTCATAGAAATTGAATGTAAGCATCATGGAGGATAGAGGCAATAGTTTTCACTGGACCCTGTTATTATTTGACTCTAATGTATCAATAAACCTTAAGGTTGTCAGTTCATATATTTGGGCTTTAGATTGTCATTTACATCGCATAGCTGTAAACCAATGAAAGTGAAAATGCAGGTCATGACCTGCATTGAAGAAAAAAATCTCAGGGTATAATCTGACAAACTTTTTTTCAGCTGTGTTTATGTATTTAGGGGACATTTTTTATTATTCAAAATCAAAATTTCCAAAAACATGTTTACATGGTTAAGTTTATTAACTGATAATAATTTAATACCCACGTCTTTATATATTATTACTTCATTACCCTTCTGAACAATAAATAGATTTAGGAAATACTATGCTAGTTAAAGATATTAGAAATTACTTTTATTTATGTATATTAATCCTTCCCAAGTTAGTTGGGGCAGGTTATATATTTGTACAGTTATATTCAAGTATAAGTAAAAAACTTAAACAATTAAAGAAAGTAGAGATGAAAAATATAATGCAACTGTACTCATAACTGTAAATTCAGAAATTATTGTGTGCATTTATTATTACGATTTTTCAAAAATTGACAAGAATGCAAGTTCAATTATTGTGAAAAATATAATATAAAATATATATATTTAAGAAAAAATTACATACAGATCTATAGTTTAGTTATTAAAAATGTGAGATCTTTTTATTGTGATACTCACCAAGTCACATAATTCACATTCATAAAAACCTCACAATAATTTCTGAATTTACAGTATTTGACTATAATTTCTATATGTCAATCAATCTTAAAGTTACCAGTAGAGATACGTACCTCTATCAACCAAGGTTTCAAATTGTCATCTACAATGTAATCATATCTGAAATAAAAATCATTAATAAGCAGTATGGACTTTTTTCTTGAACATCAACAAATTAAATCAGATTCTTAAAAAAAAAGAATCTCACCATCCCTATATTTTATTGGGGGAAAAAACAATGAACAACTAACTTCTTTGGTATGGCCTATTACTAGTATTCCCACATCACTGATAAAACTTAAATATCTGACACAAAGATCTCAAACTAATAGTATTCACAAGTTAACACAAGAATAGATTTTGGGTAAAAACTATGCTAGGAGCTAAAATTTGTTCATAGAAAACTACTTCCTAATAATTGAATGATTGAAAGATCAAACAATAATCATAACATTAACTCAGTATCTTGTTTATAACTACTTGTTTATAATTTTTAAAAGGGTGATGAGTGGTTAAACAGTTCTCATTTTTAGCTCACCTGGCCCAAAGGGCCAAGTGAGCTTTTCTCATCACTTGGCGTCCGGCGTCCGTCGTCGTCCGTCGTCGTCCGTCGTCGTCCTGCGTTAACTTTTACAAAAATCTTCTCCTCTGAAACTACTGGGCCAAATTTAAACAAACTTGACCACAATTATCATTGGGGTATCTAGTTTAAAAAATGTGTCCGGTGACCCGGCCAACCAACCAAGATGGCCGCCATGGCTAAAAATAGAACATAGGGGTAAAATGCAGTTTTTGGCTTATAACTCAAAAACCAAAGCATTTAGAGCAAATCTGACATGGGGTAATATTGTTCAACAGGTCAAGATCTATCTGCCCTGAAATTTTCAGATGAATCGGACATTTCGTTGTTGGGTTGCTGCCCCTGAAATGGTAATTTTAAGGAAATTTTGCTGTTTTTGGTTATTATCTTGAATATTATTATAGATAGAGATAAACTGTAAACAGCAATAATGTTCAGCAAAGTAAGATCTACAAATAATTCAACATGATCAAAATGGTCAGTTGACCACTTTAGGAGTTATTGCCCTTTATAGTCAATTTTTAACCATTTTTCGTAAATCTTAGTAATCTTTTAGAAAAATCTTCTCCTCTGAAACTACTGGGTCAAATTTAACCAAACTTGGCCATAATCATCATTGGGGTATCTTGTTTAAAAAATGTGTCCGGTGCCCCGCCCAACCAATCAAGATGGCCACCATGGCTAAAAATAGAACATAGGGGTAAAATGCAGTTTTTGGCTTATAACTCAAAAACCAAAGCATTTAGAGCAAATCTGACACACAGTAAAATTGTTCATCAGGTCAAGATCTATCTGCCCTGAAATTTTCAGATTAATCGGACATTCCGTTGTTGGGTTGCTGCCCCTGTAATGGTAATTTTAAGTAAATTTTGCTGTTTTTGGTTATTATCTTGAATATTATTATAAATAAAGATAAACTGTAAACAGCAATAATGTTCAGCAAAGTAAAATCTACAAATAAGTCAACATGACCAAAATGGTCAGTTGACCACTTTAGGAGTTATTGCCCTTTATAGTCAATTTTTAACCATTTTTCGTAAATCTTAGTAATCTTTTAGAAAAATCTTCTCCTCTGAAACTACTGGGCCAAATTTAACCAAACTTGGCCATAATCATCATTGGGGTATCTTGTTAAAAAAATGTGTCCGGTAGCTCGGCCAACAAACCAAGATGGCCGCCACGGCTAAAAATAGAACATAGGGGTAAAATGCAGTTTTTGGCTTATAACTCAAAAACCAAAGCATTAAGAGCAAATCTGACAGGAAGTAAAATTGTTGATCAGGTCACGATCTATCTGCCCTGGAATTTTCAGATGAATCGGATAATCGGTTGTTAGGTTGCTGCTCCTGAATTGGTAATTTTGAGGAAATTTTGCTGTTTTTTTGTGATTATCTTGAATATTATTATAGATAGAGATAAACTGTAACAGCAATAATGTACAGCAAATTAAGAACTAAAAATAAGTCAGTATGACAAAAATAGTCAATTGACCCCCTAATGGAGTTATTGCCCTTCATAGTCAATTTTAAACAATTTTCTTAAAATTTGAAGATTTTCAATAACATTTTCCACAGAAAGTACTATTATAGATAGAGATAATTGTAAGCAGTAAGAATGATTAGTAAAGTAAGATCTACAAACACATCACCATCACCAAAACACAATTTTGTCATGAAGTCATCTGTGTCCATTGTTTAATTTTCACATAGACCAAGGTGAGCGACACAGGCTCTTTAGAGCCTCTAGTTATTTAATGGACTGGACTGATAAGGGACATACCATTTTCATTTGAATCTACCCATTGAAAAATGGAAAAAGCTTTATGGGACAGTCCATTTTATAGTTGAATGTATCCCCTTAAAATGAACTTTACTTTTAAGGGATATACCATTCCACAAAAACATTAACATTAACCTTTATAAAAAATGGACTGCTGTGGTTATTAGGAACAAGTAAAAAAAAACTATACAATTACAATAAATCATTCATCACTTAAGGTTTAACCCTGTTTTGTTGTCTATTATGAATACAATACTGGGTTCGACGACTTACAGAAAAGAGCGACGATTTACAGAAAAGAACCAAAGGACCAAAAAGGACCAAAAAGAACCAAAAAGGACCGAAAAGAACCGAAAAGGAGATCGAAGTTTTTAACGGGATTTTTGTGACAAAAATGTCGGTTATTGATTTGGCGATGTACGGCGTGCGATCGCGCGGGCGGTCGGTCGGGCGGCAATCAAATGTTGTCCGTTCATTAACTCATGAACCGTTCAACCAAAGCTTTTAAAATTTTAATATGTTGTTACTGACAACAAAATGAAGGTCAAGTTCAATAATGGCGCTTTTGACTTTTACCGTTCAGGAGTTGTGGTTCTTGAAAGATTGAAAAATGGAGTTTCCAGTCGTGTCTGTGCATTTACGCATGAACTGTTCTACCAAAGCTTCCCAAATTTTAATATGTTGTTACTGACAACTAAATGAAGGTCAAGTTCAACAATGGCGATTTTGACTTTTACCGTTCAGGATTTATGGTTCTTGAAAGACGCTATTATGGCGGCTATATAAAGAGTAAACAATTATCAGTCCAATTATACCGAAAGCGGGTGCGCTTTTCATTTATTTATATTTCTTGAAAGATGAAATGAAATGACTCTGTTTTGCACAAAATTTATAGATAATGATGTATTTTTTTATTGATTAATCTCCTTTTATTGAATTAAGAAATTGAAACGAATCAAGAACATCGTAAAGTTTGCCAAGGTTTACATGTAGCAGGAATTGAAATTTTCTTCAAATGTTTTTTACAATTCTATTTTCGAAAACAACGGAAATGACACTTTGATTTTTTTTTTTCAAAAATATTTAAATGCCTTAATCTGATACTGAGAAATCTATTTTTTTTGTAAGTCTACATATCCATATAAATGTACAATCTTAATTTGAATTATACATTCCTTTATTACGAGGGGGGACATTGGTGTATAGATATATACATTGTTCTAACTTTAAATAATAATCAATAATTATATGTATGCTCTTTTCGGTTCTTTTCGGTTCTTTTTGGTCCTTTTTGGTTCTTTTCTGTAAATCGTCGCTCTTTTCTGTAAATCGTTGGACAGTACAATACTTGATCTCTTTAGCTTCTGTAATTTCCATTTTTAATCTATTTCCTAAAGTTTTAAAGGTAACAACTGCTAAAAATTGAGAGAAAAAAATCGTATTTCAGAGGTCATTTATCTCATTACAGGTTGACAGATTCTTTTATAAACTTTCAGGGTATGCAAAACTTGCTGTGTTGATTATTTTTGCCATTTATATCTTTACCTAGCTCCTAAATGTTCCAGTTAAATGCAAAAATCTGCCATAATACACATTTCAGGGGCAATTATTTCAAAACCAAAGTTTGGATACATTTTGTCCTGTTTATAATTGTTTATACCATTACACTTTTTCACCCTAAAGCCATCTTACAAATGAAACAGAAACAAACTTGGTATCAATCCTTTGAGGATATTAAGATCAGAATATTTTTAAAGAAAAAATTACTGCTTGAATCATGGACAAAGCCTAAAACTATTTCTGGAGATATTCCTAGTTATATTGCTGCTGATATCTTGTCGTATACAAACACTAATGACCAGTATGGACTGAGGAAAAAAAGGGAATTTAAAACTCCTCAGTGTTATAAGAACAGTTTTATTCCACATACTCTTGAAAAGTGGAATTCACTTGATGGAGAAGTTAAAAATATTTTAAGCTTTACAGGATTTAAAAGAAAACTGAATGAGGACATAAGTCCTTGTCCTGTTTTCTTTTCCACTGGTTCACGTAAAGTTAATATAATCCACTGCCAATTAAGATATGCGGCTAGTGATCTAAAACAACACCTTTTCTGTTATCATTTGTCAGACAGCTCTATATGTGCCTGTGGAGATCCAGTAGAAGATAATTTTCATTTCTTTTATGTTTGTCCATCTTACATTTATCAGAGATATGAGCTCTTTAGAAAAATAAGTAACTTTAATAATGTCAATCTTGATGTCCTACTACAGGGTTGCTCAGACTTTAATATTGATGAAAACAAAGAGATATTTACATATGTACAACAATATATTCATGAAACTGGAAGATTTTTATAATATTTCATGTGATACTATACTGTTTAAAAATCAGCTTATAACCACAGTGTACCACTCTTTAGTCTTAATTAAAGACAAACCTAACTTTTAACACAAAAAAACAACCAATTGTGTTTAGCATCTTTTTGCAAATAAATTTATATATATTTTATTTTATTTTTTGTATTAGTAATTATATTTTCAAAAATCAAGAAATTAATAGTCATATAATAAGATGGTACACTAAATTACTTATGTATTGCAAAAAAGGGCCAATCAATTCTTGTTATTCATATAAATAGAACAACTTTGTTGCAGTGAGTTTGTGAATTTGAGTAAAAAATCACTTAATGATCTACTTGATTCCTTACCAACACTTATTAATGTGGTATAAAATTCGACACCACCTTCAGTAGGTCTTGCTTTGACTTTGTTAACATAGTTATTTATATACATATACACAATAAAGTACTTCAAGAAGTGGGGGAATTGCCTCCCCTGACTCACTGCAACAACGTATGATCTATTAACTTATCAGAAAATTATATACTATCATGCATGTTATTCAATCCATCTTGTATGGGAAAGGATTTGTATAGGCACTGCCTTTTGTCCAATCCCTTTGTTTAAATGTACATTTGATATTTGAACAATAAAATATTTTGAATTGAATTGAATGGACAAAGCCTAGTCAATATTTCAATAACTAAGTTCAAACTAAACAATGCAGATTCTGATTGGAAAAAATACTGCTTAGTGTTCACTTCACTGGGAAGAACTATGTTCAATCACTGACAAAGCAGATCACAAACTTAATTCACCGGTCAACTCCAGTCTAGATTTTGGGTACAAACTGTCTTATGAACTGAAAATCGTTCACTTATAATTGAATGATCTCTCAACCTTAACTCAGTATCTGGTTACTACTTTTAAAAACAGTGATGAGTGGTTAAACAGTATTCACTTTGAAAAAATGGACTGGACTGCTGAGGGACATACCATTCTCATTTAGATAGTACACACATTTGAAATAGACTAATCTTAGTGGGACAGTCCATTCTAGTTTGAATGTACCCACTTAAAAATGGACAAATCTTTTTGGGACAATCCATTCTAGTTTAAATGTACCCATTAAAAAGTGGACTTAACTATAATGGGATATACCATTCTACAAAAAATTTACCTTAAAAAAAATGAACTGCTTAGGTTAGTAGGTCTAAACCAGGATTTATTAGAATCTGGAATAGTTTTGAATTCTGGAAAAAATGATTAGAAATATATGATGGCGCATGACTAATCTTACTTTTGCTGTTATTTCAGTATAAACTAACTAACCCTCCTTAATTGGACTAGTTTTCATCATACATTTCTTATCAATTTTCCAGAATTGATAATTATTCCAGATTCAAATAATCCTTTTTTGGACAACATGTTTCCCTCAAATGACTTTTTGTTTATGTGGATTCATTTATTTTCATGGATACCAATTTTCGTGGATAAGGGAAAAGTTCCATTTTCATTGATATTTGATTTCATGTTTTTTGCCAAAGTCTGTATCAATGCCAATAGAAGATTTTTTATTTGTTGAGCATTCAATTTCATGGTTTGCCTATAACAAAGAAATCCATAAAAACTGGTATCCAATAAATAATAATGAATCCACTATTTTTTTTGTCAGGTGGCTGTGGTATTGTTTTTTTACACCACATCGCAAAATTAGAACTGTGAAAAATATATTGAAACATCTGCTATATTAGATTGTTGCAGCTATCAATTTCTTAAATACTGTGAATTCATTAATTTTGTGGGTATCAATTTTCGTGGATATTTTGATTAATGGTTTTGTCAGATGTTGCTTTTCAGTCTAGACAAAAAATGTGCTTTTGTGGTTTACCTATTCAAACAAAATCTACGAAAATTGGAATGCCACAAAAAACTCAGGAATCTAAGGTAGCCTTTATAATTAACACTTACCCATAACATTCAAAGCAATGTCTGTCATTAGATATATTACCCTGTAAATATAATTCATTAAATGAAAATAAGCAATAAAATCTGCAGAGTTTGCGAAAAGTGGCGGTCCTCATAATTTTACCACCAAAATTTTGAATAGGACTGACACACTTTTAGTATTTTTTAATAGAATTAATAGTGAGGACCAGCAGATTTTCTTAAAGGACCAATTTTTTTTTTCGCTAACTCTGGAAAATCTGTATTTCAAATGTTGAGCTGTTTTAAGAGTATATAGTTCTGATAAATTATTGGGACTTAAATTGCATACCTGTATAAGATAACGCATATACCTGTACTCTTCAGGTCATTTTCCAAAATTTGTAGTTCATTTTTAATAAGAATAAGACTTGATTGGGAAATTCTTTTTCAATCATAGCTAGGCTTTGAGATGATTTGAAACTATTTTTTACAAAAAAAGAAAACAAAGTGCCCATTTGATTCAAACTTGAATATTTTTTTTTTATGAAAATAAGATATCTATTCAAAACTCCCACTGCCCAACACATAGTTAACTTCAATTAACCTCATGCTATTCACTCAATATATTTTGTCTTCATTATTTGTAATCAAATCATGCAATTTCATCAATTTTTACAGTAAATGACATAAAACTTCAAATGTAAATGGTCCAATTGTTTCTTTTATTAAACAAATCAATATATAAAAAAGAAGATGTGACATGATTGCCAATGAGACAACTGTCCACAAGAGACCAAAATGACAAAGACTTTAACAACTGTAGGTCACCGTATGGCCTTCAACAATGAGTAAAGCCCATACCGCTTAGTCAGCTATAAAAGGCCCCGATAAGACAATGTAAAACAATTCAAACGAGAAAACTAACAGCCTTATTTATTAATGAACGAAAAACAAATATGTAACACATAAACAAACGACAACCACTGAATTACAGGTTCCTGACTTGGGACAGGCACATACTTAAATAATGTGGCGAGGTTAAACATGTAAGTGGGATTCCAACCCTCCCCTAACCGAGGACAGTGGTATAACAGTACAACATAAGAATAACCTCTTCAAACAGCTATTAATGCAAAAGCAGCCATAGAAAATGCTACTTCTACAATCTGTCATGTATGTTGTTATAAATATAAAGAAAAAAAATTTAGCATAAAAAAAGTATATTTAGCGACTTACCGATACAGCTTTTAAAGAGTGAACTGTTTGCCAATTTATTTCATCAAATAACTTATCAGTAACCTGTAAAATAAAAATTAGAAAATTCAATTTTATTTGCTGAATACTAATTTTCGTGGTTTTTGTAGATACAGGTGACGACGAATTTAAATGTTCAGTGAATAATAAATTTTGTATCAGGTTGTATAAAAACTTTGGTAAAACCAGTAAATCTCATATCCATGAAAATGCAAACTTTATGCAATCCAGAAAATTGGTACCCATGAAAATGATTTCAAAGGAATCCACATTATTAATTAAATAGCATCTATTATTACCTAATAAAGAGTATTTTACTGTGTTATTAATATTTCTATGTTATTTGCTTTTTTTCTGACATTTTTTGTTCCATGGTCTATTTATTGCACTGGAAAATATCATTCTATTTCACCTTGTGTGCAGTCTATTGGACTGACCTGTTATGACCTCTTATTCTAAAATCTGATTAGTTGAAAGGTATTCATGTTGCCCAATCAAATTGAGTCTTATAAACATTCTTGGTTTTATTGTTTTGATCGTCTGCTAATAACTTCTGTGATAGAGCAGTTTGCAAATGTTGATTGACTCTGATTTCATTTTATTGAATTTCTAAAGTATTGGTTGTACATGTATGCTCCTTACACATTATAATTAATACAGTTGTTACTTTCATGTCTTTTATTTCTAAGAATTTGTTAGAACTGACTCAGTATGTATTAGGTAATAAAACAGTTATTGAATGTGTAACAGTGCAATAGATAAAAATATATTTCCCTCGGTATGAAATTCAGCTCATTGTTCTATTGCCCAAAGCCAATCTTCATACATCAGCAGGTCTATTTGTGCAATTCATTACAGGTATAGGCAGTGTTAGTACCATTTTATTTAATTTCTTTCAGACATTTTCAAATACTAGGTGGTTAAATTTTCTGCTTAACATGTGAGAACAACTTTCCTCAAATTAGTCCCCTAAGCAGATGCTTTTGTAATGTCTTCTAAGAGTAAAAAATTCCAATTTTTAAGAAATGCTGTCAACAATGTTTTTTTTCCCAATTCATTAAATTCAAAAAAATGGCATATCAAATAAGGAAAATAACACTAATACATGTAATGACGGACATTTTGCAAAATTATTTATATTTTACCTCTTTTCCACGAGTCCCTTCTAAAAACAAACGCATGTTTTGAACTGTCCACTTTCCTCCATGGACAGCATTATAATCTTCCTAGAAAAAAAAGATGCATAAAATAACAAAATTGTCTTGAGATGTTCACTTAAGGGCATATCCAACAGTTTATTTTTGACGGTGAGAATTTTTTCCCTCAAAGATATTTCATTCTTCAATTGACAGAGAATCGAATTCTGCCAAAAAAAATATTTGTCATCGATTTCGTTTTTGCAGAAAATACTGCTGAAAATTGAACATTTTTGCAATTTTGAAGAAACAAACATTTTTTATTTAAAAAAAATAAATACGATTTTCCAATCAACATATACTTATATACTGGGGCTCAAATTGAAGGAAAATAGTTTAAGATGGTTAGAAAAATCTAACTTTACCATTTAAAGAATTACTTCTTACTCATATAAAGCCAAAAACGTTATGATTACCCCCAAAAACGGCAAGAAATGAACATTTGAAATGCACATTTAAGATTTTTTTTAATACTTCTAACGGTGTCGATTTGACCAAAGTAAGATATGCTATTCTTTGAAAAAAATGGAACGTCATAACGTTTTGAAAAATATCTGTCACCATACTCGTTTTTGAGAAAAATCAAGTATTATAATATTGTTTACTCAATCCCTTCCGTAAGCCTCACAAATTGCGCCAGAAATTTTAAGACGTTTCGGGACGTAACGTTATACTTCCCCGCTAATTTTTCAAAGGCAGTGCGACGGTGTGGAAGACAAATGTATTTTTACACAGTGACTTTGTTGGATAGTTGTCTCGATAGCACTCATATCGCATCTTCTTATTTATAATGGACCAGTATCTGTACGAGATAATAATTCAGTCAGCTTTACTATTGTGTTCGTCAAAATTGTGAAACCCGGGTGTGAAACATGCATTCTATGGAATTACAAACTATAAAATTGTCCCCAGCTCGGGTATATTTCATCCCTCTTTTAAATCAAACGTATCACACGTTAGAAATCCAATTCTGTGTGTCGGTCTATAGTACAAAGCAGGGTTAATTATCATATTATATTTACATTTGATGTTTTTGTTCTGATTATTTATTTAATATGCCACTTGGCGTCCGTCATCCATAATCATTATTTATTTTACCGTTACTTTACAAAGAATTGTTTTTCTTACACTGCTTTATATAACACTGTCTATAATTTCACATATCGAAATCAATAAAGAACACGTGGAATTTTGCAACCAAACACTTGTCTAAAATTTCACCGACTCCGTATTATATATTCATGTTGCAGTTTTGTTTTTGTTTTCTTTACAGGCTTCTAGCTATAACAAAAATCTGTATGTTGACTCTTAGTGTTTTGAATTATATGTGTCGTTTGGTTGCTGTCGTATTAATGTATACCTTTAAAATCTTTTTCATAAAAAAAGGATTGATTGGGTATAGAAATATTCACATCTCTGGACTGCTCCCGTCCGACAGTTACATATTTTTGCTAAAATTCGGATGTATAAATTTGCAGCCTCGTTTAGTCGAAATAAAAATGTCGTATATCCGATGCATAGAGTAAGGAGAGTTTCGTGCTATCTATACGTTAAAATACCATCTAAATAAATGGTTGAAGGGATACGAACTTCGAATAAAATCTATAAACAACAAAGGTCACATGAATCTTCAAATAAGTCGCATGGCTGATTTTAACACATCTGTTGCGCCTTTTGCAGTTGTAGATGGAAAAAAAAACTTTAATTAACAGAACAGATCAGTAAGACATTAACTTGAGAACAAACGAAACGGCCGAAAAAAAGTTGAATTTTATTATACATTGTGGCCATTTTTTTCGTGTGTTTTTGCTTTTATGACATATTTACAATATTTAAGTATATGAAATTGACAGTAATTTTTCCACCTAAACGAGCCTGGCTGCCGTGGTTTTACGCTTCAATATATGAGTTATTGCATATATACACAATGGAAATTGTTTTCTGTTCTACTGCCCTCTACATAGTTTGGCTGCACACAATGTAACCACTGATGTAGATTACTATATTATTATTGATTATTCAAACAAATGAATTCAAAGAGAAAGATGCGGAAAGAAATTCTAAAATTTTCGTTTAGAAATAAAATATAAATAAAAATAAAATACTAAAACTAGAAAACTTAGCAGTTGAGAACTAATAATTATGCATCACTATATGAAACTGATGAATTGATTGCTCCCGTGCTCCAGTGGCAAATATATCACGCATATATTTACGACGAGGCGAAAGTGGATCTGAAGTAAATGATTGATACATTATCAAGATATAAAGAGTTTGCTAGCGGTAAAACGTATGCCGTACTAGATAAAGTAGATAAAGCCCCCCCTCCCCCCCCCCATTTTGAATTATGGTATTTCGATGTCTGTTGTTTTTTCCCTATCCTGTTATGAACCCGCTGACTCTTAAGAGGCGTGTCTAATTAGTCAAGACCTACACCATTTTTTTTGGTTAAATTATGTTTGTTTCCTCATACATAAGTAAACACCAACATCGTCAGATATTTTCTACTTTTCAGTGTATATAACAATGTTTTCCTATTTCAATATTTTTTTATTACTGTGTCATCTTTTGTTTTACATTGTTTATCGGTTAAAGGTCGTATTCATTTGAAGAGCTACACTTCAACGCAAAGCTAGATGCATGATTAATGTTAGTTTGCGCCGTATCTATTTTATTTTTCTCAAGAAACCATTTTTTTTTTCATCTTTCTCAAGTAAAACCAGACTTTGAGTTTTCTATCCTGAATGAACAAATCTCGGAAAAGTTTGTGTTGCATTATAATGCAATAATATAGGGTTATTGCATGAATATAGGGGAATATTGTCCCGAGTGGAATTTTATATTTCATGAGTTTGCGAGTGCAATATATGTTCTACGAGGGACAATATTCCCCATTATTCTGATTTTGAGTAATTTCTCGCAATTTGATTGGCTGATATTGTCCTAATAAATTTCAGTACAATTTTTTATCACGTCAATTGGAATTATCTCCCTTATTTATTACGTCAATTGAAATTATCTCCCTTATACCATTGACCTAATAAAAAAAAAATGAGTTGCTTTAATCATAATATTTTTTTTATTTTTCATAGTTTTAGATTAAATATCTAAAATATATTTGTTGATGTTGTTCTAAAATCTAATTTCAATATAATAATATGTAATATAACAAAATCAGGATAAATTCGTTACACAGTGTTCAATTGTCCTCACCCGATATGAATTTTATTGACCCGATAAATTCTCGTATTAGGACAATTGCACACTGTGTAACTAATAATATTCATGCAATAACTCTTTTATTGTATAGAAATATAATATTTGAAAGTAAAAATTGGTTTAAACTAAAATTTTGTCGTTGATGACGTCATGGATTTTGATGATTTATTGCACTAGTGCAATATTAGAATTTATTGTACGCTAACTTTTGGTTACTTTATGTGGGTAATATTGTATTGCTATGCAATAATAAATCATTACGCATTTGCTCTCGTTGTTTTCTACTGTATGGAAGATAATTTTAGTAAAACGGAAACTTAAGTGAGTATGGCCTAGTAATGATCAAGATAATTGCAGTTCTTTTATAATAGACCAAGAGGACAAAGATATCTTTTAAGTTTTGAGTTTTAGTTCTGTTAATATACTGTATGAGTTTTTGCCGATTCCCGTCGTACCCTTTCCTTTGAGGAAAGAAACCGCCCTTTTCAGACGGCCATTATGACGTCGTTAAAACACCGTGAAATTACGGGAAACAATAGACGACGGTTACGTTTGTTATTACCTCCCCTGAAACTGTTGGATATGCCCTTAAGGAAGTTCGCTACTCAGTTTCAAAATACCAAGCTTTCCATAACACTAGTAGATATTGATAGGGGATTATTAAAGGAGACAAAAGAGCCAAAAAGATGTATAGGTCAATGTGTTTGTTTTCGAGATATTAGCCATTGAAATTTTGGTGGGAAAATGTTCTCCCTTGATTTTTTTTTAAGTATATCATTGACAAGTTAAAGTGCTCAACCAGATGCTTTGAAGGGCGCTGCTTTATACGACTGCAGAGGCCCAACCCTGAAAAGTTAGGGCCAGTATGGAGACAACATTCAAGCTGGATACAGCTCTGAATTCGGATTGTAATTAAATAGTTGATGCAGCATTATGAGGTTTCTGACACAAAAATGAATGTGGTCTAATGAATTTTTTTTTTTTTTTGCTTTTGCAATTCACTATGCTGTAGAATATTAATCCCCTAAAAAACAAATATTTGAAGAAATTTTCTTTTTAATTTCTGAAATCTGAAATGAGAAAAATTAACCCCCCCCCCCCCCAAAAAAAAAAATGTTTCTACCCCTTTCCTGTATTCCAAAAATAATCTCAATTCAAATTTCTAATGGAGTTTGCAACAATAACTACTCATTTGAATACATCATACACTATTAAAATATAAAATGTCATACAGTCATGGTTAAAATCAATATTAATTAATCGTCACTTATAATTTTTTTTCTCCAGCTAATCATCTCAAAACAATCATCATTTCATAATACATAATTTTTAAGCAGTGTAAGGGAGGTAATCAAACATATATAACAGTATTCTTTAAATGGTAATTGGATTACCTCCCTTACACTGCTTTTAAATTGTCTAAATTGTCCTCTTAGCAGAAAAACCCTTGTTTTTACCCCTTTTTCCCCCTTTTTGCTAAATTACTTGAGCCATAACACCCCATAACCATCTCTTTGTAGTATGGAAAATTGTGGTATAATTTCAGAGAGATTAATACACTTAAGCACAAATTATTGACTTGAAACTACAAAAATGCTTATTTGGGCCCCTTTTTTGGCCCCAAACTTATTGAAATCCCCCTTAGAGCAAGAACCCAAAGCTCAATTCCAGCCTTTTTTTGTAGTAAGAAACCTGGTAGTTTAATTTCAGAGAGATCCATACACTTAAACACAAGTTATTGTCTGTAAACTAGAAAATGCCTCTTTTTTTACCCTTTTTTGGCCCCTTATTCATACAAGTTTGGGAAAATTAACCCCAAACTCAATCCCAGCCTTCCCTTTGTTATATGGAACCTTGTGATACAATGTCAGAGAGATCCATACAGTAACACACAAGTTATTGTCCTGAAACTAGAAAAATGCTTGTTTTTTGGCCCTTAACTCCTAGACTGTTTGACCCATAACCTTTAAAATATATCCAAACCTTCTGCTTATTGTATTAAACATTGTGGTACAATTTCAGAGCAATTGAAATACTTATACACAACTTATTGTCCTGAAACTAGATAAATGCTTGTTTTGGCCCCCTTTTTCCTAAACCTTTGAGACCATAACCCCCAAAATCAATCCCAACCTACCTTTTGTGGTAATTAATATTGTGTTGAAATTTTATTGATTTCTATTTACTTATACTAAAGTTATTATCTGGGACTGGAAACCATCTGTCTTTGGACTACGCTGACGACGGGATACCAATGTCCAACCAAATTTTTTTTTAAATTTTTGCGGTTTTATTAAAGCTACCGGTACGGTAATAAAAAATAACACAGATTTTATAAGACTTTTAAAGATGGCTTATAATCATACATGTAAAAGATTTATGAAAAGAAAATGGGGGTCAATGGGGAAATATTATAAAGGCATTCAATGGATAAAACCAGGTGATCCAGAAAATCTGAGAAAAATTTCAAAACATGGCAAGCGAACATCCTTAATTTGCTTCTTACAATTAGTTGTTCAAATTTGAGACAAATGCATATGCAGCAGAAAGAAACTCATGCATATGCATAAGTCGGTGACTGTTGTGTTTTAATTTTTTCAGAATCAAAATGTAGATGCAAAATTCAATATACATGTATCTATATAGTTTACATAATAAAAATAATGCAATGAAAAAATAGATGTAAACATAATGAATAAGGGGATTAAAATACTGTGACTCATTTCATAAAAATATCTAAAGATTAAAATCGATTGCAAGTAATACTGAAATGTGTATGACTTAAAGAGTACTTTTACTCTCAAAATGTTTTTGAAAAATGAGCAGCAAATCCTGTGTCCATGCTTCAGTTTTCTGTACAGATCAACACCTGTAACAAAATTTGTTTGCATCACATAATTTTGGTCTTTTCTTTTTATTTTAAGGAGGCAATATTTCTCATTTTTCTTGTAAAGGAGTACATGTCTTAAAGTTTGGGGCTGAATTTTCAGTCCATTGTTTCAATATAACAAGGGTTTCAAGTTGATGACAGACATTTTACATAAATAAGACCGCCAGTTTACTCGTTTGAATTGTTTTACATTGTCATTTCGGGGCCTTTTATAGCTGACTATGCGGTATGGGCTTTGCTCATTGTTAAAGGCCGTACTGTGACCTATAGTTGCAACCATACCACATTGTCTTTTTTTGTGTTCTGGGAAATATTATTTTACATTTCTCATAAATAGTTGATAGTAACTCAAAAATTGGCAAAAAATAGAGACTTTTGTTAACAAAGTGGACAAAATCGTTTGGATTTAATTTACAATAGGCATTGGAAACATAAAGGTAATGGTAGACTAAATATTTGAGTCAGATGTGTAGTTTTCAAAACAAAACAAAATTCAACACACCTGAACTATAACTTGAGTCAGAGTCAATTTTCATTAACTGTAGCTAAAGTGTATCTTTATATATTTATTTAATATTTATTTTTTATACCATGTATCTTCTTGAATGGAAATGAAAATTACTTATGTAAGGAAAAGAGTTATTCCCCTTGATTTTTTGCACCACAATAAATACTACTGGTATTTGTCAATTAATTTTTGATAAACAATCTAAAAATCCTAACTAAAAGGATGGTTTATAATTTACATGGGCTAAACAATCTGATGATAATCTTTTTTAATCATGATGGTTTTATCAGAAATGGATTTAAATTCAAAACTTATTGGAAGAACGATTTTCAAGGGTACTGGACTACTGGTAATTCAGTAAGTCGAGTAAAATATATGAAATATGAAAGAATTTTGGACTCATCACTTAACACATCTAGGTGTTGGATTTTATCACTGTTTTGAAGACCCATTGGTGGCCTTTGACTGTTTTCTGCTGTTTGACACATTCCCCATTTCCATTCTCAAATTTACTATGAACACATTTATGAACAATAAATACAAACCCCTTGTTTCTGTATAGAGACATTGGTTAGGTGGACAAACATGTTATCTAGTTCATTAACGCTAGCATTGTACTTCACAGTGCAAAATCTGGCAAAACCAAGTCTATACCTGTGTTAATGGACAAATTTAAAATTATATTAAAATGTATGCAAATTGTGAAATGTACACATTAAAATGAAATAAATTTTCTAGAATCAGCATTAATGCGTTTACAAGAAATACACAAGTTATTAAAATGTCGCACGATTGGTAGAAATTTAAAATGGATATCTGTGAAAACTTAATTCAAATGTGGATAACATTCATAAATCAGGCCTTTAATGGTTTACTTTTTTAAATTGTTATTTGGATGGAGAGTTGTCTCATTGGCACTCACACCACATCTTCCTATATCTACTTTAGTTTACTATTTGAATTGATTTACAATTGTCATTTAGTGGTCTTTTATAGCTTACTATGTGTATGGGTTTTGCTCATTGTTAAAGTTACATTGACCTACAGTTGTTAAATTGTATAACATTTTGTCTCTGGTGGTGATCAAGTTGTCTAATTGACAATCATACCATGTTATGCGTTTACTTTTCTGCATTGGCTAGAGGTATAGGAGTAGGGTTGAGATCTCACAAACATGTTTAACCCAGCTGCATTTTTGTGCCTGTCCCAAGTCAGGAGCCTCTGGCCTTTGTTAGTCTTGTATTATTTTAACTTTTAGTTTCTTGTGTACAATTTGGAGTTTAGTATGGCGTTCATTATCACTGAACTAGTATATATTTGTTTAGGGGCCAGCTGAAGGACGCCTCCGGGTGCGGGAATTTCTTGTTGCATTAAGACCTGTTGGTCACCTTCTCCTGTTATCTTCTCTATGGTTGGGTTGTTGTCTCTTTGGCACATTCCCCATTTCCATTCTCAATTTTACTTCTTACTTTTATAAAGAAGTTGTTTCAGAAGAGATTATTTGGGTGTGTTTACTGTGATGTTGTATGCCAGATTTTGTCCTCTAAGTGAATACATCTAGATTTTCAGGTGTTCAGTAAAAACCAGTGATGCAATGTATCCTCTATTGCATGTAACACCACTTTTATGTTAACACTGGCAAAATTCAGTGCTAAAATCTGGCTGTGCGTTTTCGAGAGAAATTTTTGTTTGTTGAGTAGAGAATGAAAAAATTTGTATATGCAGTTATGTAAGGTATTGGGTCATATTTCCCTTCATGTCCTATGATTACCAAGTTTGCCTTTCTCCCAATTTTCTCTTAAATATACATGTACAATTTTTTCCATCGATTTTCGTAAAAATCGCAAAACTTCAATGAATGAACACAACAAATTATTTGATCTGATTTCACTATAAGTAACCAAGAACTATATAACTTAAATCCATTAAAGCAGGTTTACATATTGTTGGTGGGAGGCTTAAAAATACTACCTTACATGCAGCTATATAATTTCAGTGCTTTGACCCACTGAGTTTTTTTTTGTTTTAAAATTACTGTAGGTGGGCGTATGATTTTGAAAATTTTCATTCTTTCATTTGCGCTGATTTCATTTTTAACCGGATTTTTGTGACAAAAATGTCGGTTATTGATTTGGGGATGTACGGCGGGCGGCCGGGCGGCAATCAAATGTTGTCCGTGCATTAACTCATGAACCGTTCAACCAAAGCTTTTAAAATTTTAATATGTTATTACTGACAACTATACGAAGGTCAAGTTCAGTAATGGCGATTTTGACTTTTACCGTTCAGGAGTTATGGTTCTTGAAAGATTGAAAAATGGAGTTGTCCGTGCATTTACGCATGAACTGTTCTACCAAAGCTTCCCAAATTTTAATATGTTGTTACTGATGAAAGAATGGAGGTCAAGTTCAATAATGACGAATTTGACTTTTACCGTTCAGGAGTTATGGTTCTTGAAAGATTGAAAAATGGAGTTTCCAGTCGTGTCCGTGCATTTATGCATGAACTGTTCTACCAAAGCTTCCGAAATTTTAATATGCTGTTACTGATGACAAAATGGAGGTCAAGTTCAATAATGACGATTTTGACTTTTACCGTTCAGGAGTTATGGTTCTTGAAAGATTGAAAAATGGTTTTTCCCGTCGTGTCCGTGCATTTTCTCATGAACCATTCAACCAAAGCTTTTGAAATTTTAATATGTTGTTACTGATGACAAAATAGAGGTCAAGTTCAATAATGACGATTTTGATTTTTACCGTTCAGGAGTTATGGTTCTTGAAAGATCGTAAAATGGCGTTTCCATTCAGGTTGTTGCATTTACTCATGAACCATTCAATCTAAGCTTTTCAAATTTTAATATGTTGATACTGATGACAAAATGGAGGTCAAATTTGATATTGACGATTTTCACTTTCACCATTCATCAGTTATGGTTCTTGTGATATAGCCAGGACACAAATAAATGTTAATAAATCCGGTTTGCTGTCGTTGTGACAGCCTCTTGTTTCATTTGCGCCGATTTATATTTTCTCCTAATTGAATTTACAGGTAAGTTACAGGTAAGTTTATACTTTATTTAACATGTAAATTCCAGGGAATACAAAGAAAGCTTATTTATAAAATAAAAGTTAGAATTCTATTTTAGACCTACCTTTTACAAGCAACTAAAAATAGGAAGTACAGACCCAATTTGTCTGCTATGCAAACTTGAGGAAGAAAACCTTCAACATTTTAAACTAGATTTTCTGGGAATTTGTGAGATAAATTACATCAACAGAGGTTAAGTCAGATCAATGCTCTGTCATTTTAAAAATTAATCATTCATCACATGGAATTGAACTTTTCTCAATACTTTTCAGAGTTCAAAACAGTTATATAGATGTTATGATTGATAATTCATTACATTTGTACAACTGTCTAACGGGAGAGGTCTTAAATGATATAGGAAAAATAAGAGTTCTCTCATTGGCACTCATACCACCTCTTCTTATATCTATTCACCTGTAACTTACCCCTAATTAACCTGTAAAAAAATCGGCACAAATAAAAGAAAAACTCAGCGCAAATGAAATGCAGATCGGCGCAAATGCAAACCGCCGCTGTAGGTCACAACATTTGTGAGAAAAGAACTTGGATTACTAAGTTAAGTTTATACTGTATTTCAAAGACTATTTATGAAAATACCAAAATGAATAAATAACTGTAAGATTCTTAATTACTTACATGTAACATTTCAATGGTCTAAATGAAGTGACCAACACATACAATCTGAGATCAAATTTCTTGCCACCAATTAGTAATGGATTGTCTATATACTTTGATATAACATATGTGTCTTTAGAAGTTGGAGGTGTAAAGCTGAAATAGAAAGTAGAATTATTGACTATGATATTTTTGGAGACTTGAAGCTGAAAATGAAAGTAGAAATCTTACTTGTATCCTTTTTTATTCATCATTCAATTATAAGTTATTTTTTTGGTTAATTTTCTATGTAAAATAATATACTGTTAATATAAATAACTACCCTTAAATAAGAATTTATTCAGTATTTTGGTTAAAAAAATTTGTTTACAGACAGTTATGTCTTGTTTTTTTTTCATGACTAAGCTACACACTCCATTGCTTGTGACACTGGTCCCCAAGGAATTCAGAATCTTCTTTTCTCATAAAGGGCACCTTCTTGATTTAGTATTTTATTGTGAGTAAGTGATTTTTGTGCTTTATATGCTCCAGAGGAATCAAGCCCTTTTCAACTAATTGTTATGTTCTTATATTGTGCCATGATACCCCACTTCTCAGGTGTTGTCTTTGTTGCTGTTGATCATATTTTTTTCCGTTTGTTTTATAGTATATAATCAGGCTTTTGGCTCTCTCATTTGATCTGTTTTACATTTGTCATGTCCTTGCTATGCAGTATGAGTTTTTTCTCATTGTTGAAGGTCATATGATGCCCTATAATTGCTAAATCTATGTCATATGGTCTCTGTTGGACACTTGTCTCATTGGTAATCATACCACATCTTCTTGTTCTATTTCAAGTTATTAAACAAATGAGAAAAATTAACCAAATTTGTATACTCTAAAATTATGTTTTGTTTTCTACCACATTTCCTTGAATTCCATATCAATATTAACCATTTTTCCATCATTATGTGAAAAAAGATCTTTTACTTTTTTACTTCATCATTAATAATTAGAATTTTTTTATGGAAAAACGCTCTAAACTGAAAAGTAAAAAAATAATTAACCTTGAACTATTAAACAATAATTTCAAAGGTTATAAAAAAGAATTGTACACTAATCTTATATCAACAGCATCATATCAATATATTCAGAATATATTCTTCCTGTGATAAAGTTTTATTAATTTTGTATTAAGATGAAGATTTCTGTTTGAATGACGAGAGAGTTTTCTTTAAAACCTTGACTACCCATGGGGGTCTTGCTATATGGATTACTCTATTTGTCATGAATATCTGTACATCATAATTTCATCTTTACAGAGTTGTTTAAATTCAAAAGGAAGTATATAATTATTCAAACTTGAACTGTACATGTACTTTTTTCAGAATAACACAAGCAAATTAAACAAATCTTTTTATTAATTCACACTAAAACCATAGATTTAAAAAAAAAAAAAAATTTAAATGTTAATTCAATAAATAGAAAATAAGATGATTTGCAATAAAAATTAATAAATTTTCTCAGCTAAGAAAAAAAGCAGAAAATATGATTTTTTTTTAGCAGCATGAAATAATGAAAAACAAATTAAATCCAATAAAAAAAATCATATAATAAAATCAAATATAGGTGCTTTTGCAGTGTACATAGTAGAAATTAAAACTGATAAAGTTCCTAAAAGATTTCATCTGATCAAGGTGGGCTAAAATAAAAGGCGATTTCTTTCATCAGGGATGTTCGATTGGCAATAAAATAATCTTGATGCAAATGTCTTGCAACAAATCTGTATGGAATTTTTTTCCGCTGATTTAGAAAGTGTTACAATTTTTAAAAATGCTGATAGTTTATCATTTCTTGAGAAGAATATCTCTAAATTATGTAGGCAAGTTTAACAATACCTGATCTAGTGAAATCAATGGAGTAATAAAAATAATAAATCTAATTAATCATATGAAAGGTGTTGAAAAGATTTGGTTTGTCTGACCAACAGTCAACATTTTATCTCCATAAATATATATTGATCAAAGTATATTAGTTTTTATTTTATTCTTGATAGAATATGTATATATAATAAAATTTCAAATAATAAATGAGATTTTCATGGAATTTCATGAGTAAAATAGAGACTTAATACAACCTATTAAACTCATTTCAACAGAGATTATAAATTGTTCCAAATTTCACTGATTAATATTTGCTTAAAATTATTTTGAATGTTTTGGACAAAACCAAGTCCATTTCGATATTTATATAATAACAGATTGCATGAAAAACCCCCAACTTTTTATAATATTATAACTTTTAAAATTCAATCAAAGTTTTTTACTTTTTTCGCAGACAAACCATAGATTTCAACAACACATCATATACACATGTATTTGTATCAAAACTCTTGCTTAATATAAAAGATTTTATCATGAAATTTTAACTCTTGTAAAACGGGGGCAATACCTTTTTATGTTAACCTATTTTGGCCTTTTTCAAGGTGTTGGTAACTGTTATCTGAGTTTAATTTAAACTGTTAACTGTTTTCAACCCACTGTGTTAACTGTTATCAGCATTTAACTGTTTTTGCCAAAATCGAGGTGTTGTTAACATGTTAACAAACCCCTATTGCCCCCCTTTTAATGACCAGGCCTTCAGTTTACTTATGATCAATTCTAGACATAAGATTTTTTTGTAAAATGTAGGCAAAGAGAATCTTAGTGTAACACTGCATTGTTCAGTGGTAAAAGAATTATAATAATATTTGCTTTCATGGTCTTGCATAAATATAAAATAAGAGTCTGGAATGAGGGTCTTTTGTTATTTGTCCATCCTTTATTTTTCAGACCATTTTATCTCTAAAGATTCTAATTACTGATAAAATTGATTTTTGACAAATATTACCCTACAGAAACCTCAAGTGTAATCATTTTGTTACCAATATATAAGCAAGAGTTTTATTGATACAGAAAGACAGATTCAGACGGTGCAGTGCTGTACAGACTCACTTGGTTTTTTGTGACCACTTTCGTAATTGGGATAGCTTGTTGACTAGGAAAATCCCAATTCCTCTAGCTAAAACATGCACAAATATATACTGATTATGAAAGCATAATGAATAATGAACAAATATGGCTAGCATCTACACATCCAAACTAAGAATTCCATGCTGTGATGTCCCTGTAAAAAACTACCAAGGTGGATTAACAGCTCATTAACATTTTCCCTTTGAACAACATTGTAATTTTATGAATATTTAATGCCAATTGCAATTGGCTAAAAGGTTTTATGAACAAGGTATTGCAGATTTTTGCAGATACTTCTTGTTAAAGAGCAACACAGAAGCAGTACAAAAATCTTTAAAATTGAAATCCAAAATTATTAAATCATTTCAAAGCAAAACCAAACTAAGTTCAAAAGAAAAATGTCAATGAGCAGTGAGCAGTGAAAGGGGGATAACTCTTTGTAAAAAAATAACTTTTTTTTTTTTTTAGATATTTATTATGTAAATTATCAAAACAGATTTCCACTTAAATATATTTTAACCTTGTTATTTTCCTTGTGGTGGCTCATTTAAACATTGTAAAAAAATGGAGTAGAGTTATCTCCCCTTCATATGAGAAATAGACTATAATATTTTCTTTTCACCCGAACTCACTTGTTTGTTTTACTATCTCGGGACCATTTCTTCAGCTGAGACAGCTTGTTTACCAAGAAAATGCCTATTCCTCTGGCTAAATTGAATAAAATTAGGAATATTTGTTAATTTAATATTCTAACTTTTCTAACTAATGGGGATTATTTTAAGCTTCAGGTAATATTATTTGATTTATAGAAGACTTTCAAACAGGAATGATGGAATAGTCAAGCGTAACACCCAATGTCCACTCCATCTAGCAGCAGGGAAAAACAACTAGAGACTCTCATCTTGGTCTATAAGCATTTTCAAAAATGAACCCTTTCCAACAATGTGGACTAGAATAAAATGCATGACCAAAAAAATTCATGACCAAAATCCCTTTTTTTGGTTTATTTTGTATTGCAGATAAATTTTTCTGTGTACAGTTTCTCTCTATTTTCTTTGCCCGAAACACACAAAAAAAAAGCTAAAAAATACATCAATTAAAGCAATCTCTCCTATAAAGAGTAAATGAACTATTTCATCAAAATTTTACTAATTAGTTGAAATTGTTTTGCTGGAAATTTTTGCTACCTAAAGTGTCAATCTATCATTTATAGTTTTGAAGATAGTAGGCAAATCATAAACTATTGGTGAAATCGTCATAAAAGAGCACATACCCCTTTAAATAGTTGACTGATGATTTTGGCTATTAGACTTATTTGTAGATTGATCAGGTCTTGCTGATCAATGTGTAGATCTTATCATTTAAACATTTTTTCCAATGACAGATTTTCTCCTTTCATATCAGTTTTCAAGTTAAAAAGACCGAACATACAATTTGCCCCTTTGTTCTATTTTAAGCCATGTCGGCCATTTTGGTTGGCATGACGGGTCATCAGTTACAATTTCTAAATTAGGTACCTTTATAATGATTGACACCAAGTTTGGTTCAATTTAAGGCCAACCAGTTTTAAAGAATATGATTTTTGTAAAAGTTAACAACCATGGACAACAATGGAAGCCAAGTGATGAGAAAAGCTCACTTGGCCTTTTTAGGCCAGTAGTCAGAGCTAAAAAGGTTCACAATGGCAAAGAAGATCTAAATTTTTTTACTAAATTTAAATTGGGCCTGGTTTTATAGAAGAGACAGATACTTTAATGTTTACTATAAAAAGTTTACGCTGTCACACAAATCATTTGGATAAAGAAATTTTAAATAGAAATGACAAATGTACATAATGTGAGTAATGAAAATAAATGTTGGTTCATCAAAAGTATATAAAAAGATATCTTTGTATATAAAGATTTTCTTAAGCAAACAAAATGTTTAAGTTAAGGCATCAAAATCAGAGAAGATGCAGGGATTGAAGAGAGTTAAGTGTAATATGTCTTAACCCCTATGACAATAAGGTCTAAATTTTAAATTCATTTTTTTTGGTAGTATTGATCATTTCTTCCTGACCCCTTTTTTTCAATTCAGCAAATTGCTATAGTGCTATGTTTTTTTTTCTATTCAGCTCATTGATAGTGTGCCAATGTTTCTTTTCTTAGTTACCTTTCCCACATGGTTTCATGATCCATGTTGTGTTGGGGTTCTTTCTGAACTCTTCTACAAATAAGTTATAGTCTGCTGGTAACATGAACGTCAGAGGAATAAAGTCTGAAAAAGAAAATTATGAATTTTCAACTGCAACATTGATTAAACTTTGTTCTTTCTAATTCATTTGCACATTTTTTTTTATTACTTTGAGCAGCATTAAGAAACTCTCACTACTAATTATATGGGATAACCAATTTCTAATCTCTAAGATGTACTCTTAATCCTTTGACTCTTCTAAGATCATTATGCTAATTTAATGTCTCTTCATCTCTGATATTTTTTGGTGGGGTTAGTGCTGCTCAATGTTGTGTCTGTACACCATTGTTTTTTGGTTGCCATGACAATGACCTTTTCTCACTGACTTATGACTTTGAATATCACCTAGGTAACTTCCAGTCCTATCTTTTCTGAAGCTGATGTTTAAAATATTTTCAAATGAAGATACACTGGTACAATGTCACAATGACAAATCTAGACTTTGAAATAAAATTAACTGTACCAATTTTCTTGCACCAGATGATGCGCATTTCGACAATACATGTCTCTTCAGTGATGCTCGTGGCCAAAATATTTGAAATCCAAAGCTTATATAAAAGATGAAGAGCTATAATCCAAAAGGTCCAAAAAGTATAGCCAAATCTGTGAAAGGAATCAGAGCTTTGCATGAGGGAGATACATTCCTTAATTTGTAATAATTTCTAATATTTTGTAACAGCAAATTTTAATAACACAAAAAATCCGTATGTTCATGAAACTTGCATTCAGATCATCTAACTGTACCGAGTCACATAATAAAATACCAAAACTATTTTAATTATGACAAAAAGAAATATTATTTTGTCAACCCAAATTAAGCTCTTTTAGAGCTACAATTGATAAAAATCTGAATTTTAGAACATGGTCATGTGAAATTTAAATTTGTGTATCGGGCTTAACGAAATAACTTTTCAAATACCAAGATGAATAAATCTGCCATTTTCATCCTTCTCTGCCAAGGGACTTCCTTCTTTTTCCAAATCTTTTCTGTATCTTTTAATATTTTTAACCATTAAATCTTTTCTTGTTAACTCCACATGATTTGGGAAATGATTTATAACTCTGAAAAAGAAGAGACTAAGTAAGTCTAGGGAAATCACAATTTATCTATTATCTTTATTTGGTTTTCAATTAGCTTCAGTAACTGTGATCCGTTCTAATGTGACGGAGTCTTTTTTTATTTTGTTTTGTTGTTTGGTGCTTGGAACAAATCTGATGAAATAAGCCCTGTTCATTTCTATGGTTGGTTCCTATGTTGTATAAAAGTTATACCACTGTCCCAAGTATTACAAAACTGCCAAATAAGGCATGAATTTATACATTTTCTAAAAATTGTTGACATATTGTAGTTGTCTTTGAATTTTTTGAAATGATGGAAAAATGTTAGTGCTGGTTTAGGCATCTCTTTCAAAATGGATGACAAAATATACAGAAGAAAATCATCCAAACAAATACATTAATCTGCTCTTTCAGGTTGGGTTGTTATCTCTTTGACATATTCCTCGTTTCCATTTTCTTTTGTAAAAGGCAAGATGTTTTCTAATATTTAACAACTTATAAAATCCCCACATAAAATTTTGACAGTCAAAAATGAACATATGATATGGTGACCTATAGCTATATATATATGTATATATATATGATCAGACTTTTTAATCATGTCCATGTGACATTTTTTTACAGAATGATTAAGTATAACTGTCAGTTATTTAGTCTATCTTTATATATGTAGCTTTTTAAGGTATGCAAATAAACCCCCAAAAAATCCCCCAATTGGCCGTTTCAGAATCTAAAGCATCATGGGTAATTTCATTGTTCGTACCCCAAAGTGAAAATAACGTTACGTCATTGGATGAATTTCCATTGTTTATAACGTTTTAAACCAATCAAAACGCTTTGGTGTACGCTTTTGAAAATATTACCCAGGATGCATTAGATTCTGAAACGGCGAATTACTGATTTAACACCTCACACACAACCCTAAGATTGTTCTTTCTTGAAATGATTCATCATAGGAATTTCCTATCAATGTGATTAATAATGTGCATTAAGTCTAAAGTCCAAGAACATTAACTTTTGTTTAATAACATTTCTTGACTTATACTTGAAGAACAACAGTCATATATAAATTACATATCATATAAATTAATTCAATTTGATTTTTGTGCACACTCATTGAAGACATATATAATATACGATCAATTGCCTATCAAACGTAAAACCTTGAACTTAACCAATAACCTTAATTTCAAAAAAAACATTTGCATAGTTTTCTCTATAAAACATATAATTGAGGTCAGTTTGACATGAATTTTGAATATCTGCATGATGCATTCAGACTTCCTGCAGAATGTAAACCAGAAACCTCTAGTATACAAACACAGAAACTAAATATTGTATGTTCCTATTTTTCAGGCAGAACACCCTCCTAAACCCTTCTTCCATTTAAAAAAACAACATTAAAAAATAGTTTTTTTAAATGCCAGAATGTGGCAAAAGAAGTATATACAGTCCAACTGGGGTAAATATACAATTTTCATGTACATTTTCTTATAGTAATAATTAGTTCTTTTATCATAATGGATAAATTATTTATTGAAACAAACACTTATAAATCTTCAGAAGAAGGAAACGAACATTTTATCTTTCAAATCTAAACTTCCTGAGAATTACTAAATTTTCCTTGTTATTAAAAATTTATATGTAAATTTATATAGTGAAATTTATCTGTTGACATATTTGGTAATTCGATCATTTTCAATTTTTCTGAGAAATTTACGTAATATTTATTTTCAGTTTTAACGTATTATTAAATCAACTTAATTAATCTATATAAGATAATTGTTTTTTTTAATTTCATGACTAAACTTGGGTGGCTCATAAACTATAATTTGTCTTCTGAGTCATCAACTTCAAGTTAGGGAATATTGCAACATTCCATTAAAAAAACATGATATAATGTGACCTTCTATTTTTGACATATTAGTGTAATAAAATTGTATTTAGCTAGAAAAAAATACTCTGGTATGAACTAATACTTATAAGGTTAATGTTTACAAACAAATTTATCATTGACATATTAATCCTTCCTCCTTAGAGGATAAATAATATAACGTGAGAAAAACTGACAAAATATACTGGTATGAAAATTAAATTACATGTGGGATGCAGAATTTTTTTTTTATGCACATAAACATGGATTAGACAATGTGAAAGTGAAATTATCTGACATTAATTTGCATGAGAAAGAAAACATTACCTATTCAAACATGACATTAAGTTGTTTACAAAAGTTTTGATGGACATATTTTAATCCTTTCAGAATTCAAAGCAGATAGCTATATATTATATATATTACAACATGACATATCTAGTTGTTTACAAAAGTTTTGATGGACATATTTTAATCCTTTCAGAATTCAAAGCTTAAAAAAAATTATAAGTGCAAAATTACGTTATCTTATGATAGTGATAAACACAATTATGCAATATGTAGCTAAGACATTCTAATGGGAAATTAGATAATTTTAATAAGGACACATTAAATAGACTTCAATATAGTTTCTGTGGATTAATTGTCAACATGTCTTTTATAAAGGATAATATAAACATGCTTGTAAGCAACATATTACGAACAGATGATCTTCCACCAGTTAGACCTACTATCAGTAGAAGTATGACTTTGTCAGCTGGCAGCGATGATGTGTTTCTTGAAGACGGTAAGTTTAATAGAAGAAAGTAGGGTCTAAAGAGGGGTGATTTATTTCTTAATTTTCAATTTATAGTCCATTTTACTATTTTTTGTATTTACTTTACCCCCTAATCTCTACTCAATTATTCACTATTCTTTATGTACCATCTTTGCCTATTTTTTCAGTTTTCACCCCCCCCCCCCCTCTTATTAACGAAGAATATGAGAAAACAGGAAGTGTGCCAGATGCAGTTTACATATATCTATTTTAATAGTACAATATTTTAAAGTGTAGACATCTGCCTTTTGAAGTAAACGTAACTATGGCTCTGGAAACACATCATTCTTTCATAAACAAATGGATGTATTAAGGGCTATAACTACTTCAGCAACTTTTTAATAGTACAAATGATGTATGTGAAGATTTATTCATCAGGATAAGGTGAGGAAAAAAAATATCTACAAATAAGTGAATTTAAGAAAAAGTTTTCATTAAAATATTTGTTACTTTACTTTAAGCTACTAAAGGAACCAACTGGAAATAAGTTTCAATAACTTGTATATATATGGGTCATTCTAAGGTATTTGGCTGCATTGATAATCTAGTTTATATAAATTTCACTCTGAGGTCACACTAATGCCCCTGCTCTAGCTTTTCAATTATCCATGTTAAAAAGGGCCATAACTCTAAAGCAGTAAATGACTCACAAACCAAATTCAAACTTTCTGTTGTGGATCTTAGCATGAGGCAACTTAAATTGTGGTGTGGAAATGAAAATAGGACAAATAGAAAATTAGCTCATGACTGTATAAAGAGTTGCATGTCTGTTCATTTTATTTTCTTATTATCGGATGATACTTAGGTATAAAATAAGTCATCAGAGTGCTTAGGATTATGTTAAAGTATGATTAAAGACCAAGACATTCTAAATCCTGTCATGCAATATCAGGAGATAACGTCACGACTTACAGGAAGAAGCAAATATTTTTTCCCCCATTTATTATATTGATTTTCTTCTTTATTACTGCGCATATAGCAATAAAACTTTGTGAATATGTAGTTTATGTCATAATGAATATATTTTAACTATAAGTAAAAATTCGTGAATTTTCCGTTTGAAAAACAAATTCTCTATACTGACAATGCAATCTAAGGGCTATTACAGAAAAAATGCAAGGGGAGAGGGTGGAACTTGGAAGGCAGTTTGTTTGTTTGTTATTGAACATTATAGTTCATTATGATGTGAAAAGTTGCCAATCACTCATGTACTAATGATACACATTTTTTCTTGAATAGCCCTAACTGAATTGACCATTTGAAAATTAATTGGTCAACCGTGTATATTTTATCTTGTAAGAATAATTTACTGATCATCTGTTAATCTGTAGCCACTATCTATACTAAAGACATTCCTTATACTCTGTACACCAGCCCTGTAATGTAAATAAATAATGTATAAGGGGAGATAATCAATGTAGTTAAGGGCTAGAGTCAGAGTGCATTGGTTTAATGCTCAAATCTAAATCACAATCTGCTACAAAAAAATTATAAGATGAAATAGTCTAGTCACAGAAACTTAAATTAAAGAGTATTTTCCTTAAGCATTTTAAACAAGTAGTGAAAGTTGATCTCAAAGTGGCACATACTCTGTTCATAGACCATTTTATCAGGAGGAAAAGAATGTCAACATTGAAAGGGTAGCAAGGTTGACTGATTAGATGCACAAATAATCATTCTTATACACGATAAAAGTATTTTTTTTTTAATCTTTAACATATATGAAACAGACCTAGAAAATCAAAAGTGCATATGCTCTATCTGCATTGATCTGTATACATTTTGGATTTCTACATGTATATTTATGTTTAAATCAGGTTATACATGATATGTATGACGTTTTGCAATCAATTAATCTTGATGCCAGGTTAATTATATGGCATATTGACGTAAATACACACAAAATGCTGATACATATAATCAAGTCCATGCAGTGTTAATTGTTTATTTAGACCTTTTTGTAATTTGGATATATGTGTTAGAAATTTTAAAATGTTATATATTAAAATTAAATGTGTAAATATATCTTGAGTGAAATCAAGGACATTGAATTTGACAGCTAAAACCCTTTTAAGATGATCCTATACATTAACAATGGAGAAAGTAAATAAGCAATTCCTTGTTTAAATCTGCTTATGGTGCCACATGTGTCCACCTCATATTTTTTAAACCTCTGCGGTTCATTTAATTTCAAAACATTAACAGGCTGAGAACTGGATTTTGACTAGTATATATTTGTTTAGGGGCCAGCTGAAGGACGCCTCCGGGTGCAGGAATTTCTCGCTACATTGAAGACCTGTTGGTGACCCTCTGCTGTTGTTTTTTATTTGGTCGGGTTGTTGTCTCTTTGACACATTCCCCATTTCCATTCTCAATTTTATTATTATATATTTATATAAAACTATTGGTATTTTTTCAAATTTAACAAGCTACTTAAAAGTATTATAAATTAAAACGTATTTCTACATTTGAGGCATAAATGAAGTCAACTAACCAGTAGAAATTCCAGTCATCATCAGGACTGACAGGGACCCAGCCTCTGGCTTCAAAATTATTTAACAAGACAGACTTGTCCATGTCACATGCATACTTCAAACGAGCCATTCCAGTTCTCTGCATTTTGATAATTTATCTAAAAAATATGCAATCATTGATACATTTACTTAACATATATAGACAAAACAAGGCAATGATTTTCAAGACATACATGTACATGTAGTACATTTTAATAAGTGTAGATCAGATAAATATACAGTGAAATTATTATTATACTCCCTCCCCCTTCCATTTATTGATAAAAAATTCTGCAGAGATACATGTATGTCTCTCCTGTATGCAATTTTAAAATTAAATTGCAAATGTTGATATCAAATTGGCAATAAATGTACATTGTTCTAGATCTAAAATATATGTAATAACTATGCAAAATATCCAGACAGTCAATGAACTATAATGACTGAAGATTGAGTACTAAGAATTGACATTAATTTATAAACTACAAATGTATAAGTATATTTATCATCATTTCTAGGTCTTCTATATATTAGTCAAGAAATAAATATAAATGTAAGTGGGGGGGGGGGGGGGATTGTCAAAATTTTTTGCACAGCTCAGCTGATGACCAACATTTTATTTACAATGTATCAATAAAAGTTCAATGAGGAAAAACTATTCTGTTTAAGATGCATCATTTCTATTACAGAGTCAAACACTTGTCAATTTAATGGTATTGTTAAAGACTACATAATTATTTACCCTATATATCAAATTCAAATGTCCTTGCCTCGTCTCCTTTTATTGCTCGACAAAGATGAAACAAATGTGTGCTGTTTTCAGCGCAACCAATAATTTTAGTTTGAACAAGAATGTGTCCATAGTACACGGATGCCAACTCGCACTATCATTTTCTATGTTCAGTGGACCGTGAAATTGGGGTCAAAATTATAATTTGGAATTATAATTAGAAATTATAATTTGGAATTATAATTAGAAAGATCATATCATAGGGAACATTTGTACTAAGTTTGAAGTTGATGTAACTTTAACTTCATCAAAAACTACCTTGACCAAAAACTTTAACCTGAACTTCGCACTATCATTTTCTATGTTCAGTGGACCATGAAATTGGGGTCAAAACTATAATTTGGCATTAAAATTAGAAAGATCATATCATGGGGAGCATGTGTACTAAGTTTCAAGTTGATTGGACTTCAACTTCTTCAAAAACTACCTTAACCAAAAACTTTAACCTGAAGCGAACGGACAGCACACAGATGGACACACAAACGAACGGAGGCACAGACCAGAAAACATAATGCCCCTCTAATATCGTAGGTGGGGCATAAAAATAATCTCACAAATGATAATGTTAATTTAATGATTTTAACTTTGTATGCAATAGTCAATTTGCCAATTACCGATTTGATACTCAGTTATTACACACTTTTCAAACAAATTACTTCCCTCTGTCAGGCGTAGACTGGTTCTGTACCGGACAAAATTGGCTTTTGCCAATGCAAATCATGATGAATTGAAAGTTATGGTTTGGCGGTTTAACTAATTTTTCATGAAAAATAATTTCTGGTGGCGCTGTCGTGTGACGAAAATTGGACATGCACCTTTTTTGCTCTACGATTTTTTGTCATATCACTGTCTTGTGGCTGTCGTTATAGTGTCTTACCACAGTCGTGCGACTGTTGTGCGATAAACCCATTGTCGTAAGTACCAACATAAACCATTTTAATACAACAATCGTCGCAGGACTGTCATATGACAATCTCACGACCGTCGCAAGACACTCGTGATACAGTCGCACGGTTGACTCACGAATACAAAATTTTGTACGATGCTCGCACATGATTGATTGTCTGTTGTACGAAAGTGGTACGTTCGTAGTGCAGCATATTTACGGTTAAGTTAGAAGAATACAATTCGGCGGGAATAAATGTTTGAAAAAACATACCGTCAATTGTTTAAAGAGGATGGCTTTTCCACCAGAACGATTATGTTCGGTCCTGTTGGATAATTGCCTTGCCGGACTCCAACAAGAGCAAAATATAGTCCTGTTAGCATGAACAGTATAGGAATGCCAGACGTTGGTGGGTTAAGCCATGGATCAAACAGCGGCTGATGTTTGCATAGTATAGTACACCATGTACACTGATGCAAGAGTTGGAACGGTGATTTCGTTAGATTCATGCGGATGAAGCCTGGCATAGTTCAAGAGCTTTTTCTGAGACCGGGGCTTTACAAAAAAAAAACAATTCATACAGACTTTGCCCCCTTTCACAGGTAATGCCGGCCTGCCCTCATATAATTACTGTAATTTACATGAATATAAATTATAATAATACTTGTGTGAGAGATAGCCCCACAGGACGCAATTACGACTGGACACAATTATGAACAATTTCCAATGTTGCCCTCTGAGATCATATTTATTTATATTTATCAATAAATGTTTTTATAAATAAAAACCCTATTAAAATTCCCTTGTTTCCATGATAATACAATTTATGTGCCATTTGTGAATGTTGATGACGATGACAAAATCATCCTGAAAATATTATAAGAACGGCAATCTGGCCTGAAAGTTATATAAAAAAAAACATAAAGGTAAGTGCATATTGCCTTCTTTTGTTAATATATAGAAAGAAAAATATCTCCTGATTCTGTTCATATGCGTGATGCCTTTTATCTTGCCCAAATAACCCCACAATTGACGTTTTTTAGACTCTTGTGACCCTTTTTATGGTAAAAAAAAAAATGTTAATTTTATTGAAAAGTCCAGAGAACTCTGAAAAAAATGTTGACCTATATAAAAAAAAAAATCATAGATGAATGATAAGTACACCACCGAAATGGATAAACTTGAATTTAGTGCTCCTTTAAACATGTTAAAGGAGGAACTTACACAAAAACAAAAAAATCAAAAATCTTTCCTTTCCACATGACCGACATTTCGTCTGCAACCACTGCTGAAGTAATTGAAGGAAAAAACAAACTTGTGAATCTTATTTTCCTATGAAAATGTGTTTGAGATAAAGATTAATGTATGCTTTATCAATCTAGACTGTTGTCATTGATTTCTTCTGCAAGATATATTAATATAGTGCTGTTCGGAATTGCGTCCATATGTGGCTCTCTTGACCCGTAAAACAAGGTCAGGCAAATCTTACTAAAGTATCCTAATGTGAATAAAAATTTATGTGGGATATGATTTAAAATGGAAAGCCTTCATACATCTTAAATTCTATGGTATAAAAAATTCAAGAAAAGTAGTCCACATAAAAAAAATATTAATCATAGTTCAAAAATCGTTCGTAATTGTGTCCGGTGAGGCTAACTATTACACTGAAAATAAGTATGCTTTCAAAGCAAAGCTCTTGCTAGAGAGGGGAGATATAAAAGACTAATGTAGCCTGTGGCCGTAGGGGTACAACACTAACAAGTTCAAGTTTACTATTTATAGTATTAAATCTGAAATTATAATTACATATAATTTTCGAATGCACAAAAGAACAATTCACATTTCACTGTTCAACACATATATCTGCAATAGTCTAATCAAGGACGTTTAGTTATAAATCCTTGGTCTGAACTAATTCCTTTACGAAGGCGTCCTCAGCAACATAACTTCCGCCATCTTGGATGTTTGAATAATCTCTAAATCTAGACGAGGGATAGATATATAATAATATCTAATCACTACACGATTATTTCATTTTAAAACAATTTATTTACTTTGGAATTGTTATGGACAACTTGAATTAGAAATACATAAGGATATTGATCTTTTTTTCGGTTGAAGGTTATTTGACGATCAAAACAACATGGCAGCGAAAACGTCAGAAAATCTGTCATCACTAAAACAACGAAATAAATCGACTACAGGTAGAAATCTGACAAGTTCTCTTGGGGCCACACCAAGGGCCCGTCTCCCACAGATCTACGATCTATCATATACTCGCTCAAAGGGCTGGTATGACATATGTGAGTGAACAAGACCTTCCAAAATTGTACATGTCATATGTACCAGACAGTACAAAATTATACTACTGTCAATTTGAATATTTAGTACTAGTAGTTCGGCATGCCTGATTTATAGTTTAACTTTTACTAACAAAACTTAAATTCTACTAGTCAACCAACACCAGGGCTCATGCTAGCAGGCCTCCAGTCCGTCACTTCGCTATGCCAGAACGTCCGTCACTTCGCTATGCATGAAAGGTCAAAAGATAGTTTTCAAAAGTGAAAACTAGTACCTAGTTGCTCACAATACTCACTTGCAGTCCCTTTCGTCACCATCAATATTCAATTTTTACCATCATGACCATATTGACTATAACAGCAATTTTTCATTTAAAAGTAAAGAAATTTAAAGACTGAACAGTGAACGATTTTTTTTCTTTGTTTAGAAAAGAGGTTAAATAGATATAAGAAAATGTGATATGATGGCCAATGAGACAACTATCCATGATACCATCCAAGTCATTAGTAAAAGTATTCCACACATATTAACATACTTTTGGTTAGATCTATTTGATTTATAAATGTGATTGACAGCAGTCTTGGTAGGGTATCTACATGTAGATGGCGTCTAGACTAGAATTTGACAACTCCTTTTAAAATTATTTATTAGTCTTAGCTATTTATGCAATAGTTTACTAACAAATATTTACAAGCACTCATGTACGCTTGCTTATTTACATTATCAGTGATTATCATGATTATTAGATTATTATTTTTAATTAAAAAAGATTAATTGTACAAAAAGTTCTTGTTATACATGTTATAATGTACTTCTGGTAGCCTGGAATGCTTAGTTGATGTCATGGGTTGGATCCATGGCATAGTCAAACGAAAGACTTGTAAACTGGTATTTGCTGCTCCACTGCTGAAGCATGCAGCCTAAAAGAGTAGTTGCAAAGTTTGGTTAGATTGTCAGAATATAAGTAGGGTGTCATGTCTTCCTGAGGACAAGCAGGGATGTGTTCAATATCGTAGCAGCTACTTAGTACTACACAGATTTTTGTCTACTGAACGAGTAGCTAGCCTAGCTGCTATCAATATCTATGTAGCAGCTAGGCTAGCTACACATTCAATAGTCATAAATTTACGTATCCCTATGTAGCCGTTACGATATTGAACGCAACCCAGGTTAAAGATCTGACTTAGCATGTTGGTCTGAGTAGTGAGACAAATAAGGGTTCTTGTTCATTACACTTCAGCACATCCTTGTCTTGACAGATCTATTTGCATTTACCACTGGATGTATATTTTGTAAGGCAAATTACAATCACTTGATATATGCATGTGATACATCATGTATTTGCTATTTGGCATTAAACATGTTAAACACGAATCCTTTAGCATCATATTTATTAAAAATTAAATTAAAAGAGTTTATGTTGATGATTTTAACATGTGCAAATTTGTAATAAGCATGTGATAATGATTAGTTGTTTGAGATAAAAAAAAAAAAAAAAAAAAAAAAAAGTCATTTGATTAGTCCACACACTTACTATGTACATGAACTTGTGACATGTGTATTAAGAGATGCAAGGTACTTGTAAATTAAACAGTAATCAAACAACAAAAACACAGACATTTAAATTTAGAGGTAAATATTTTGTTTTAAGGGAGCATTGTCATGTACAAAATGTAGCAAGCTCTTGTTGGCTCTGAAACTCCTATATTATTGTCATACATAGTTGTCTCATGGGCAATCAAACCACATCTCCTTAATTTTATATGGCATCTTAAAGGTAGGTGGCTTAAATCTCCAAAAGAACCATTGAAAAGGGGGGATACAGATATATAAAAAGAAGATGTGGTATGATTGCCAATGAGCATGATTAGACAACTCTTCACAAGAAAGCAAATGACACAGTAATAAACAACTATAGGTCACTGTACGGCCTTTCTACAATGAACAAAGCCCATACCGCAAAAATGCATATATACAGTCCGCCAAAAGTTAAGCACCACCGAAATATAACTGGTAATATTTTTTTAACTATTGCAAAAAAAATATTAATGTTTGGTGTTATGAATTACCTTTAACATACACTAAAAAAATTCATTACGACCAAAAAGATTGCACTCCGATAAAACAGTCAACCAACCTTTTATCAAAGGTCATATGTGCGTTTATAAATACACTGTTTCTCCAGGTGGTCGTGTAAGTGTTCGTACATTGGTCCGTCGACTTTATAGAGGCAAACGAAGAGCACGTCGTGGTGTATAGAGACCTGTACCTTCAAGCAGGCACTCTACCGTCAGGTTTAAATGGGATAATGAACATCTATGCTTGAACATAAGAACCTGACAAAACACTCATTGGTCAGATGGGAGTCAGTTTCCCTTACTGCCAGAAGACGCCATAATACGAATTTCGCAGGGGAAAAAACAGCCTATGACCAAAAACAACATTTGCACAAGGACTGCATGCATTGCTGGTTGTGTTCCAGTACGGGGTTGCTTCTTATACCGTTATAAGCTGGGTATGCATATTCTGCAGGGTAACATAAACGGACAGACATACAGAGATTTGGTGCCTTAACATATTGTAGTCCGTCATTTTAGTAATCCCCCACTTGCGTCAACATTGTCAAGACACTTGTACCTGAATGACAACGCTATACCACGCAGGGCAAGAATTTTAACCGAGTCCAAAGAGCAACCAGCCATTTACACTAATTTTTGGCCTTCCTTGACTCCATGCATGAACCCTATCAAACATGTCTGAGATGCCATTGTCGGAAATCTCAATCGCAGAGATTCACCTTTACAAAAGTTTGTCGATTTAAAAGTGGCATTTGTTGTTTAATGCAACAGATTTCCTCAACTTAAGTTTTGAAGGCTTGTACCGAGAAAGATAGGTCGTGTTATGAAACTGTACCGGAAATGAGGTTGTTACACATGCTATTGACTCAAATATTGACATTAAATTTGCCAAACATACCAAAGATTATGTGTAGAAAATTTTAGTGGTATTGGGTGATTAATTGTTGTAAAAAAATAAAATCACAGTGAAACTTAAATTCCATTTCTTAATTGTGTAATTTACACTATTTCTATGAACGAAAAACCTATATGCATAGAACCTTCATAAGTGACCAAAATTATATTTGTGGTTTGTTTATGGTATACATTAGCAAAATTGCTATTATGATTGTTTTCTATTTTTCGAGGAACAATTGATTTTTTAAATTTGAAAAAAAATCGATGCAATAAAAGTAGGTGGTGCTTAACTTTTGGCGGACTGTATATAATAAAAGTTGAGGCAACAATTCATAAGACAACCATGAAAACCAAACCAATCTGACAACAATAGAGGAACACCAAATACCTATGCCGGTATACATATTGTTCATAACTATAAATAAATATTTATCACAAAAATAAGAACATAAAAAAATTGGTATAATTAAACTATTAATTTTCCGTTTATATTTCCAGATGACTCAAAGACTACACAGTTTACGTCACTAAAGTCCAAACCTGAAGAGAACAACGGAAGCAGCACTGGGTCCTTTGTCATACTAGGCCTTATATTTCTGACATCTATCGTAGCTTTAGGGATTGTTTATCTAAACTTCCCTAAGGTTGAAGAGTGAGTATTTGTGGCTGACAGTCCTTGTAATTAGTGGTATTAAAAAAGGGACTGTCTTCAAGGTTTGTATCACATGATTATCACACAATTTTAGTCTTTGATCTTACTTCTAAATGCTGTGTATACATGGAAGAGAAACGGCAATTACAAGTTTTAAAACCAAAGACTTGGCCCAGCCATGGATTGAACCCATGGCTTCCCACACTTGAAGCAAGCAAGTTACCATGAAAGATCAGAGGTGGTATTTAAACTTTGAAATTATATATATAGATCTTTTATTGCAGTTTTTCATCTTGTTGGTTCCATGAAGGTACACATACTAGCTAATATTTGCAAATGATATTATTTTCTGAAGTTATGATTATCAGGAGGGCTAAAGCAACAAATTGGAAAACAAAAATTTTGATCAATATAAATGCACTTGAATTGAAATAAATTAAAAAAACAGAGAATAAAACATGTCAATAAACAGTCTGAAGGAAGCAAACTAAATAAAAAGAGATCTTTAAAACAATGAAAAAAATGGAATTTTAATGTCTTATTTCACAGAGATGAGAAATTTAGATTGTATAGTATTGATTTAGTTTCATTATAAAATTAGATTCTCATGAAAAGATAAATTGAGGAAAACCAGATAAGGACTGTTATGTAGAAACACACATGGGACCCAGGAAAGGCACTTCAAATATCAATGGGTGTCAAATACTTTTTTGTATAGTGAAATGCAAGTTGTATTCTAAAATTGTCTAGATTTAGATGTTACCCCTATTATAGTGCATTCCCTGTGTACCATGTATCTTTTGATGGAGTAGCATTAAGACATTAAACATGTTAAAGAGGGATTATTTATGCTAGCATAAATCTTAGATTTAAAAAAAAAATTGTGTAATTTATTTTCATTGAATTTTTTTTGAGGGGTTATCATTTGTTATGTTGTAAGGGAGATAATTCAAGCTTGCAAAATATTAGTAGTCGCATTTCTCATGAAAGTATCATAGGTACATATTTACCTAATGATACTTGCATGAGAAATTTGACACTTTCTGTCAGACTGTACATTACCCCTTTTTTTTATGAAAAGATTTTTTCAGATATACATTTGCAAATTAAAATCTAATTCATCTCATTTGTGAACTCCTTGTCAAACTTGTATGAACATTTCTCATATAGCCCAATGAAAGTTATGTATTTAAAAGATTAGCAGTAAAAATCCCATCATGTTTTTATTGTGGACCAACTATTTGCCTTTGGAAAGGAGTAATTTCCCCAAAAAAGCTGAAGGAAACATTACTGATTATATTCCAGCCTATTATAAAAGATTTGAATTCTATTTATTTGAACACCATTTATATTTATGAATCTTTTTTATATCCCACTTTAGTTTGCCTCAACCAAATGTTATGAAACTTATACACAATGCTTATTACCACACAATACAGATCAAGTTTGAATTTGGGTTGCGTCACTTTTACCGTTCTTGAGATTTATAACGTTATATAAGCAGGGGCATCATCTGTCATGTCTGTATCCCATGGATACATTCTCCATTTATTTTAAAGCTAGTGTAGTACAGACACAAGATGGCTTCATTAAGTCTTTCTGGGGATTCTGAAATTGTACATATTAAATCATCATGTATTAACTTTGAAAATCATATATTTCTATGTCAACTTTTATCTTTTAATTTAAGAGATGAAAGTTTAATCAATTATTTTATATTTCAGATCAGAAAAGCAGCATATAAAATTACCTAGAGATATAGAGGACGCTAAGCGATTAGGAAATGTTTTATCTATATATAAAGATAAATTTTATATACAGGTGTTAGGGGCTTATTTTGTAACATATATATTGTATCCTTTTACTTAACATGCAAAGTGACATGAAAGATGATTATTAAAAAAAAACAACACAAAATCTGGTACCCTTAGTTTGACTTCTTGCATTGCTCATGATTGTTGGGACCCAGTTTGCTGCAAATGACCTTTGGGACCTAAGACAAAATTTAAAGATGTACTCATCTATACTACTCAAATACAAGGTCCAATTTGTTAGCTGGCATGATGTAAAAAAGACGGATCAAAGAATTCAGCTTTCTATATATAACTAATATAGGACAATGGTGTTGATTAAAAGTTACACCATTCCAGGCCCTTTTGTTTTCCGCATAATTAATATTACCAATAATTAACAAGTTCTGGATCAAATCTGATACTGATACCAATAGTATAATGTCACATGTTACCTGTCCTGTTACCTAATATGTATGTTCCACCTCTGTCAGGCACACCACCTAACAGTGTATTTTGGATTTGCGATATACACAGGTCATAATCACAACTGAACTTCGTCATTATACAGGGATTGACACTAAATTCAATTACCAAAAAAATATATATTATATATCTTCAAGTAGTTTTCGGATGTAGTAAGAAAATTAGGACGGGTTCAAACAGAAAGATTTTGAAAGCAGAGAAAACTGTGCCCCTTATAATCAGTATGTCTTTATCAAATGGCAATATGAACACTAAGAATCCAGGCTAAAAATAAGGTGTAGCTACTTTAATTCAGTCACTGACCCACGATGTCAAGGGTGTGTTCTAGTTATATAATAAAATAACTCTTGATCCTGTATTAAATGTGTTGGTTGACATGTCAATAGGGATAGAATATCACCAATAAGCAATGAACGTAATAATTAATACAATTTTATCAAGGACAAGAACAAAAACAAAAAATTTGGTTTATTTTTGTATGAAAAATGTAGGGAAATGACTTTTTGTTAGTTGCCACCTTACAGAAATGTGTACATTTATTACAAATTTTGGTGGGCAGGGTTTAAGATAGTATATGGTCAGTGACTGTATAGCATAAACATATACAGTCAACGCAATTAATCAAATATAATTACTACAGTATACTAGCTTTTATACACTCATTAAAATAATTGGATCAGTGCCTGATATATCTATGTGTAACAATATATGTGACTGTTCAAATTGCATTTGAAGAAACAACTCCTTAACTTCTACCAGTTTACAATCATTTGCTATACCAGGATCTATATTTCTCAGTATTCTCTCAGGATTCCTGTTCCCATTTCCACTGGCATTATTTTTAGTATGTTTGGTAAGTATTCTTAATTTTCATTCTTAATTTAAGCGAAAGTTCTTACTAGAATCAGGCAGTATAAGAAATTCTCAAAACATTAATGCAAATGAAGCATGCATACAGTTTTTATTTTGCAATCTTGATTGCCTGCAAGTAAAAATGATAGGTAGGAGCTGTTTTGTATCTGTAGGTCATGTTATTCACAATTATAGTATTTCAGTAAGATGTTACTTGTAATAATTGAGTTACCTCTATCTGGTTTAGCTTTAACAATAATAAGCAAAAAACCCAAGAAGTTCAAAAATACTACCGAAAACTGAAGATGGAATTATATGAACCCACTTAAAGGTGGGGTGAATAGTTTTATAAATAAAATAATGTTTTTATATTCTTGCATGACTTCTTATAAATCTAGAGATCAACATACATGTACTATAGTCATTGATAGACAAGTGTCCATACCGTACATATTAAAAATTAAAAGTTATTGAAGCATACAAATTAAGCATTAGGATATATTGTAGATAAGTGAAAGGTCATCTTAATATTTAATGAAAGTTAAATGTTTGTGTTTTGTATTTTTCAGTGTTCTGGTTTAGGAGCATCATTTTGTTATTCATTATCATATCTAGTAGGAAAACAATTAGTCATGAAATATATACCACAGAGAGTTACAGAATGGCAATCTCATGTAAGTACAAACCCATAAAGTACATACATGAGGGGAGGGTAACATAATGGCAATCTCATGTAAGTACAAACCCATACAGTAAATACCTGGGTGATGTTCTCTCATGAAAGTAAATATTTAAAAAAGAAGATGTGGTATGATTGCCAATGAGACAACTATCCACAAAAGACCAAAATGACACAGACATTAACAACTATTGGTCACCGTATGGCCTTCAACAATGAGCAAAGCCCATACCGCATAGTCAGCTATAAAAGGCCCCGATAAGACACTGTAAAACAATTCAAACGAGAAAACTAACGGCCTTATTTATGTAAAAAAAATGAACGAAAAACAAATATGCAACACATAAACAAACGACAACCACTGAATTACAGGCTCCTGACTTGGGACAGACAAATACATAAATAATGTGGTGGGGTTAAACATGTTAGCGAGATCCCAACCCTCCCCCTAACCTGGGACAGTGGTATAACAGTACAACATAAGAACGAACTATAAAAATCTGTTGAAAAAGGCTGAACTCATCAGATGGACAAAAATACCTGTATATTTACCTGTATAGGACGGCATTACAGAATGGCAATCTCATCCAAGTATAAACCAGGGGGAAAATAACAGAATGGCAATATCATGGAATTAATTATAACTTGTATAGTACATATTGAGGGGATGGTTTTTACAGAATGGAAATCTCATGTAATATATTAAAAAAAGGAGCTGTGGTATGATTGCCATTGGAAAACTCTCCACCAGAGTTCAAATGACATAGATATACGAAATTAAAGGCCTCAGTATGAAATTGAACAATGAGAAAATCCCATAGTGTTTAGTCGGCTATAAAAGCCCCCAACAAGAAAAATGTGAAACATTTCAAACAAGAAAACTAACGGCCTTATTTATAACAAAGCAATTTTACAAAAAATAAAAATAGAGATGAACCAATAATAACCATTGAATAAAGGCTCCTGACTAGGGACAGGCACATAAAGAATATGGCAAGGTAAATCATGCTTGTGAACACTCAATCCTCCCCTCAGCTGGGACAGTCATGTCACAACAAAACATAAGAACAAACTGTAAAAATTAGATATACTTGTACAGTTACTAGTAATGCAACAGGGAGGGTGACAGAAAATATTCATATTCATTGATACTCTTTTATGTGGGAGGGTAATAATCATGATAATGGTAATGTAATGTATGTAGTTTGATGGAATATGTACCAACATCATTAAAGAAGATGCTTAAACAATACCTATCAGTGGGATATTTTAAAAAGTAAGAAGTTACTACATACATGCCAAGGCTAACAGAATGTAATCTTTTGTCTTTCCAGGTAGATAAACACAGAGAACATTTGTTGAACTACATCATATTTTTGAGAATTACACCATTTTTACCCAACTGGTTTATAAACATTACTTCACCAGTCATAAATGTTCCAATTGTACCATTCTTTGTTGGAACATTTTTAGGTAAGTATTATTGATTTCAAGAATTCCCATTCAGAAGTTTGATGAGTGATTAAAACTATATAGAATAAAAAAAGATATAGTTCAATAGATTTAAGTTTTATGTGCCATTTATCTCATATAGCCTTCTCATATACATGCAGCCTTCTATTCTCAATTTTATTTTAATATTCACTTCTTTTTAGTCCCCTACTGACGAAGTCGAAGGGGACTTTAGGTTTGCACTCCGTCTGTCTGTCTGTCCGTCCGTCTGTCCATCCGTCAGTTCGTCAAATCAGCTTTCCACACTTTTTTCTTCGTTCTTGAAGATATTGATTTGATATTTGGTATGTAGTTTTATCATGACAAGTTATAGATCAAGTTCGAATTTTGTTCCGGTCTGATGATTTAGTATAGAGTTATCATGGTCCATATCTAATGTTATACCATATATTTCTGTACAAAGAGAGATAACTCATTTTTTGTCGAGCCTGCAACTTTTGTTGCAGAAAGCTCGACATAGGGATAGTGATCCGGCGGCGGCGGCGGCTACGGCGGCGGCGTTAGCTAACTTCTTAAAAGGTTTATATTTTAGAAGGTGAAAGACCTGGATGCTTCATACTTTGTATATAGATGCCTCATGTTACGAAGTTTCCGTCAGTCACATGTCCAATGTCCTTGACCTCATTTTCATGGTTCAGTGACCACTTGAAAAAAAAGTTCAGAATTTTTGTAATGTTGAATTCTCTCTTATTATAAGTAATAGGATAACTATATTTGGTATGTGCGTACCTTGCAAGGTCCTCATGCCCGTCAGACAGTTTTCACTTGACCTCGACCTCATTTCATGGATCAGTGAACAAGGTTAAGTTTTGGTGATCAAGTCCATATCTCAGATACTATAAGCAATAGGGCTAGTATATTTGGTGTATGGAAGGACTGGAAGGTGTACATGTCCAACTGGCAGGTGTCATCTGACCTTGACCTCATTTTCATGGTTCAGTGGTTATAGTTAAGTTTTTGTGTTTTGGTCTGTTTTTCTCATACTTTATGCAATAGGTCTACTATATTTGTTGTATGGAATGATTGTAAGGTGTACATGTCTAGCGGCCAGATGTCATCTGACCTTGACCTCATTTTCATGTTTAAGTGGTCAAAGTTAAGTTTTTAAGTTTTGGTCTTTTTATGTAATTTTATATGCCAAAGGTCAGCTATATTTGGTGTATGGAAATATATTATGATCTATATGTCAGTCCCGCAGATTTATTTGACCATGACCTCAATTGCACGGTTCATTGCACAGTGTTAAGTTTTTGTGTTTTGGTCTATTTTTCTTAAACTATAATAAGTAATAGGTCAACTATATTTGTTGTATGGAAGCTTTGTTAGCTGTACATGTTTGCCTGGCATGGTTCATCTGACCTTGACCTCATTTTCATGGTTCATTGGTCTTTGTTTAGCTACTTGGTTAATGTTAAGTTTATGTGACAGTTGTAATAAAGCTTTATACTTAGGACTATCAACATAATATCAATGATTAGTAAAGAAGGCGAGACATTTCAGTGTGTGCACTCTTGTTTAAAGACATTCTTTGGTTAATTGTTTGAAGTGTTTTTTATTTGTATAAACTAATTTTCTGAGTGGTATATACATAAAACAAAATTATGAAGTGAAATCTTTTAATTAGATAATAATCTATTTTTTATAAGGTATATATTTCATTACATTGTGTATAGATAAAAGTGGTTGACATTTTATAGATAAGTTACAAATCTATATTAGTTTGTGACAAATGAAAGAAAAAATGTTTGGATTTATTAATTATATTTGATTATAACTTGAAAATAAATATACTTTTTATTACATCATGTCTAATTTTAGAGTGTTTTCCACACTTTTTTTCATCATGCTTGAAGATATTGATTGATAATTGGTATATAGTTTCATCATGACAAGTTACAGATCAAGTTAAATTTTTTGTTTTGGTCTGATAATTTTGTGCAGAGTTATGGTACTTGGACTTGAAAAATTCACTCATATAATCAGTTTTCCACACTGTTTTTAACCGGATTTTTGTGACAAAAATGTCGGTTATTGATTTGGGGATGTACGGCGGGCGGGCGGTCGGGCAGTCGGGCGGGCGGGCGGGCGGGCGGGCGGCAATCAAATGTTGTCCGTGCATTAACTCATGAACCGTTCAACCAAAGCTTTTAAAATTTTAATATGTTATTACTGACAACTATTCGAAGGTCAAGTTCAATAATGGCGATTTTGACTTTTACCGTTCAGGAGTTATGGTTCTTGAAAGATTGAAAAATGGAGTTGTCCGTGCATTTACGCATGAACTGTTCTACCAAAGCTTCCCAAATTTTAATATGTTGTTACTTATGACAGAATGGAGGTCAAGTTCAATAATGACGAATTTGACTTTTACCGTTCAGGAGTTATGGTTCTTGAAAGATTGAAAAATGGAGTTTCCAGTCGTGTCCGTGCATTTATGCATGAACTGTTCTACCAAAGCTTCCGAAATTTTAATATGCTGTTACTGATGACAAAATGGAGGTCAAGTTCAATAATGACGATTTTGACTTTTACCGTTCAGGAGTTATGGTTCTTGAAAGATTGAAAAATGGTGTTTCCCGTCGTGTCCGTGCATTTTCTCATGAACCATTCAACCAAAGCTTTTGAAATTTTAATATATGTTGTTACGGATGACAAAATAGAGGTCAAGTTCAATAATGACGATTTTGACTTTTACCGTTCAGGAGTTATGGTTCTTGAAAGATCGTAAAATGGTGTTTCCATTCAGGTAGTTGCATTTACTCATGAACCATTCAATCTAAGCTTTTCAAATTTTAATATGTTGATACTGATGACAAAATGGAGGTCAAATTTGATATTGACGATTTTCACTTTCACCATTCATCAGTAATGGTTCTTGTGATATTGCCAGGACACAAATAAATGTTAATAAATCCGGTTTGCTGTCGTTGTGACAGCCTCTTGTTAGTCATGCTTGACTATATTGACTTGATATTTTCTTTTTACACCATGACAAGTTATAAAATAAGTTAGCATTTTGTTCCAGTATAATGAATTTTTACCCGGTAGGGGACTATGTATTGCCATGCAATACTCTCAGAATGCTTGTTCAGTTAATTTTTTTAATTTGACAAGAGCTTATTGAGCGATTCACACTGATTTGACTGTTAGTAACACTGTCGTATTACTCAGCTTTTGTTTTATGCAATGATTTAATAGTTGGTCTTCAATTTTATAAGATGAATTGTTCAGTTACCTTTCATTGACAGATATTTTCCATAGATTCTTGAGTCGGTATGTTTGATAGTTTAATTGAGCATCTGTTATCACAACCTTTCTTTCATAAACCAATACATGAAATGTACATTCACTGTTTAGTAATCTAATGCATTCTAGGAAATATTTTCAGTAATGTACACCAGAGTGTTGGGATTGGATTTGGTTTTGAAATGTCAAATTGGTTGATTGTTTGACTAGCCACAATCACAGTCGATATACTTTAAACCATAAAATTGTTAATTTCATTTTAGGTGGTATACCACTGCATTTATTGCAATACAAGTCACTTCCTGTTTGCGAACAATTTGAATTTGTATTAAATCCACTAGCCACAAAATTATTTGTTATATATTACTCAGCATTTTGGAATACTTTTATACTTGGTCTGGAATTTGAAAATGTTATAAATCATAATTTTTTTATTTTTATTTTAGGTGTTATACCACCGACGTTTATTGCAATACAAGCGGGTACAACATTACATCAGCTGACATCATCAAGTGACATGCTATCTTGGACTTCTATAGGCATGCTAGCATTGTTTGCTGTTATATCTTTACTACCTGTCGTATTCAAGAAAAAAATACAAGAGAAATTAGACTGAGATTTGACTTGATTTTGTAAATCTGAAGCATTGATGGGATACCTGGTGGATATTTTTGTTATGCATTGTTTATTTATATTATGTATATCTTTTTATTGTATCCATTTTATTTCAACATCTAAATTAAGTTCTTGAGTTACTGAATATCTGGTATATGTCTGACTTGTTATTCATATCTATTAAAACAATTCCATATAAAAAAAAATACAACATTTTCAGGTTGTGTTTTCAAATATATATGACATATCCCATTGGATACATTTAAAACTGTTTAGAACTTGATATATGATCTGTATTGTCATTTTTTTAAGAGGGATAAAGAGACCTATTGGGTATGTTTTATAAAACTGGGGACCATACATTTGTTATAATTTACCATATTCATATTTTGAAAATTTACAGTAAATACTTGACTGTGAAACTTTTATTTATAATAATAGAAATTATTTTATCTATGCAAAATTATTTATTGAGAAATATCAAGAAATTCAGTAAGAAATGAAGTGTTAAATTCTTCAAATTAAAATACAATGAATCCAGTACTAGTATAAACCAGATTAAACAGAAGCCATTTTGTTCACATGTTGAAATATCAAAGAATGCTAGTTGTACACACATACAATGTTAGACCAGGGTTTATGTCAAGACCAGTTTCACTGTAATTAAGCTAGTCAGATTTTATAAACATGTAAAATTTATTCAAATAAGTTATATGCTTGATCCCAGAATATGATGTAGTTTGGCAGATTTGTTTCTGTAGATATACCTCAGAATATTATAGTTCTCTGATATTGTGTATGGTTTTGTGTTGTTGTTCAATTAGATAAGTGAATTTGTTACTAGTAATTCAGAAATTATTGAGATGTTTTTATAATTGTGAAAAAATGCGATAGGGTTATAATCGCAATAATTGAAACTCGCATTTGAAATTTTTTATATGAATCAAACAGGATTTTTTTTTGAATCACAAAAGTTCAAATTTTAATCTAAAATGACAAAATTGCAATAATTGCTGAATTTACAGTTCCTGTCCTATAAACTGGCAATTAATTCTATGTTTATTTTAACAGATATACATATACAGAATTATTTCTTATTTCATAATTGGTTCCTTAAATTATAAAAATTATGAGGTCAAATCAACCTTTATTTATAATATTTGATTTGGTAGGAAGTTGTAGTCTGACAGTTATACGCACTTTAAAATTCATTAATTTTGTTATGATTTTGAGAATAACCTGTTTCAACATGAGATCATAGTACACATAATATACAGACTATGTATTAATTGTAGTTGTTCAAATTAGCTGCAGATGTTTTGTGTTTGGTTAAATTTGTTTATGTTGTAAAAAATGTTTTTGGAACTTTTAAAAGGTGCTAAAACTTAGTTAGTGGTGCCAATTCTATTTAGTATTGTTTAGAATTGTTGTTCATTATTTCAAGTACATTTGTTAGAATTTAAATACACGGTCTACATGGTAATTATAGATTAACAATGATCATCTTAACGAGATTGCTTTTCGAGCAATCGAGTTGAAATGACCAATGATAATCTGTTTATTGCTATTTTTCCCATGACTACCTTGTTAATTTTACTGACAATGGTTTATTGCTATTTTTCCTATGACTACCTTGTTAATTTCACTGACAACCGGCATGTGTGTGCGATCTTAGTTTCTAGAAATAATTTTTTATATCACTCTACTGTGCGGAGAAAGGAAATTGTCAGTCAGTTAGATCAAAGGAAAATTTTGTAAAATAGAGATAACAAAAGATACACAAGAGTATACTTTAGGTGCTTAAGGTTTATGCTCTTATATTATACTAGATTATGGAGTGTGTGTCCGAGCGAGAACTTCTCTATGTTCATTACTTTAGGAATATCTATCAAAAAGTAGTATTTTAATATTCAGCCCCATTCATCTATTTAGTCAGACGTCAGTCGCTACCTTGATATACCCTATCTTTTGTTAAATTTGTCGGGTAACTTATGACAATAAGCATTTGACGTCTTGAGCCGAACAGTTTTATCATTTTTACACAATTTAATCTACTGTGTGATGGTTCATATTCTGGACGCCAGTCTTTGCTCCTTTGTAATAAATCTACATACCAAAAAACAAATATGAAGCTTAGAAATGGAAAAATATTAAATACTAAACTCGTTCAAAGGGTATCTACACGTCTCAATCTTCAGAATCGCTTATCTAAAAATACGACAATAGCTAACGTTTTTAACAATAAAAATCGTGGTTACCCTTCTATCGATAAGTGTCATGCCAAAAAATGACTTACGTGTCCCCGTCTTTCCACCAACAATACAGTAAGGTCCACATTTAATGGTCGCACATTTTCTCTAAATTTTGAAACTGATATTACTTGAAAAACAAACAGTATTATTTATTTACTCACATGAAACAAACCGGGATGCGGTATTCAGTACGTAGGTGAAACTGGGCGATATTTATCTAAACGCACGCAAGAACACCTGTATCGTTTTAAAAGACCCAATAAATTCAAAAGTATCATTTATCAACATCTTAAGAAGCACAGTCATCCTATTAAATATTTAACAGTCCAACCTTTAGAAGTAGTAAATAAGCAGCCTGGTGAATCTCATTCCAAGTTTGTACGATCACGAAAAATAAATGAATTAAATTGGATTAAAAAATTACAGACAGTCTACCCTCTCGGTCTTAATGATAATATCATGGGAATTGGCAATATATCAAGAACCGATTCTGTTAACATTTTGGATATAGTTTCTAAAACTGTTCGTAAAAATCGTTCTCATGGACGCAGAAAAAATCGCAATCAAAGAAAATTTCGGACCAACCATACAAATATTTCGGACCTAATTTCCATTTCAAAAAACAACGGCAGACATTATCTGTTAACCAAGCTTTGTTCTTTACCTATAAATAAATTAAATAAAATTTTAGAGGATTGCAACACAATTTCATATTACAGTCCTAAGTATGAAATTGTCCAAATTATAATGGCATATTGTTATTCTAAACTGTTTCCAAAAATTGATCGCCCTGAAGATCATAAAAAACATTTTATTAAAATAAAGTATGTCAATAAAGGTTTTGATTTTGTAAATATTGCCGGTATTTTTAACGACCATTCTGTTAAAGACCAAATTCCTGGATATTTTGATAATACTGAACTCCCTCTCATTTGTTATATTTACAAGAAATCTACCCGAAAATATGTGTTTAATTATAACCAATTGTGTAAAGATGTAAATATCACTGAAAATACACCTATGTCGTGTAATTGCAGTAATTCAGAATACACCTATGGACCAATTTCCCATGTTATAACAGGAGACCTTAACATCGTTCGCGACCGAGAGTTAAAATCATTCCTCAGTAAAGGACCTAAATATCGTCCCCCGTCAACTGTTAACTGGAATGAGTGTCGTAATATCATCAACGACTCACTCCGCGCCTACTGTTTGAAATGGGTAAAACGGGAAAAAGCTGACAAAAAATCTTTGGACTCTTTTTTTAATTCAGTAATGAAGATAGTTGATATTCGAATACAACATTTTAAAGAACATTTTACCCTCAACAAAAACTATAAAAACCCTATTTCGCGTATCAAAAATAAACTAACAGAACTAGCCAAGGAATTTGTTTTTGTCCCGGCTGATAAAGCTGCTAATAATATCATTATTGTTTGACGTAAATTTTATATAGAGGTTCTGCAAAAGGAAATCACGAATTCACCAACATTCCAACTGACTTCATTTTCAGAAAACGACATCTGTAACAAACATAAACTTTTAGCTACTTCTTTACAAGCAGAACCAAACACAATGAAAGTCCCAACTATGTACTGGCTTCCGAAGCTGCACAAAAAACCTTACAAATATAGATTTATTTCATCTTCCAGCCATTGTTCAACTACTAAATTGTCTGTTTTACTTACTAGTACACTTGGTACAATAAAAAACCTGATAATAAATTGTTCAAATAAGGCCTTTGAAAATAGTGGAATTAATTACTTTTGGAGTGTCAAAAACTCGTTGGAAGTACTTGATAAATTGCATGCATATATTGGTGATTTTGAATCTGTTCAAAGTTTTGATTTTTCTACCCTATATACCACTTTGCCTCATATTCTTATTAAGAAAAAATTCACATCCCTAATTAACTGGGCATTTAAAAAGTCGGAATGCGAGTACATATGTTCAAACTCTTTTAGATCATTTTTTAGTAGCAATAAACAAAAGAACTATGTCAATTGGACATGCTTTGATACTATTTATGCACTTGAATTTTTACTTGATAACATTTTTGTTCGCTTTGGAGATTCCGTATATCGTCAAGTTATTGGAATTCCAATGGGGACTAACTGTGCACCACTTATTGCGGACCTGTTTTTGTATTGTTATGAGTTACAATTTATGACTAAAATTAGCAAAGACCCATCAAAACAACATTTGATACAAAAATTTAACAATACTTTTAGATATTTGGATGATATATTGGCTCTAAATAATGACGACTTCAGTATGTATACTAAAGAAATTTATCCTGTAGAACTTACTTTAAATAAAGCTAATGACAACAATGACCACTGCCCTTTCCTCGATCTTGATATCTATATCATAAACGGGAAGCTTAATACAAAAATTTATGATAAAAGAGATGATTTTTCATTTCCTATTGTTAATTATCCATTTTTAGATGGTGACGTTCCCTTGTCACCATCTTATGGTGTTTATATATCTCAACTTGTACGATTCGCTCGTGTATGTAACAATGTATTAGATTTTAGCGAGAGAAATTTATGTATTACTGAAAAATTATTACACCAGGGTTTTCGATATCACAAACTGGTCAAAACATTTACTAAATTTTATCACCGGTATAAGGAAATAATTCGTAAATATAACTCAACATGCAGACATCTTATACGTTCAGGTATTTCACATCCAAAATTTTATGGAAATATTCTTTATAAAGCACAAAAATGTCAGTATTCTCCTCAGAAACTAACAAAACCTTTAAATAGACTTATTAAAAGGGGATATAGTTACGATACTGTTGTCAGGTCATTAAAGATTGCATATTTTGGCTTTAACATTGATTCACTGATAGGGTCTCTGCATCGGAACTAAACACATTTATTTCTAAAAAAACAGTTGTTGGCATGACACGGGTTATGTTCTTCTCATATATTTTATGATAGTATGATACTAAAACCCTAACGGGAGGGATTGTACCTGATATTCATATGATGAAGACATAATCTTTCAATCAGTTTAATTGAGGTCTGGAGCTGGCATGTCAGTTAACTGCTAGTAGTCTGTTGTTATTTATGTATTATTGTCATTTTATTTATTTTCTTTTGTTACATCTTTTGACATCAGACTCGGACTTCTCTTGAACTGAATTTTAATGTGCGTATTGTTATTGTTTTACTTTTCTACATTGGCTAGAGGTATAGGGGGAGGGTTGAGATCTCATAAACATGTTTAACCCCGCCGCAATTTTGCGCCTGTCCCAAGTCAGGAGCCTCTGGCCTTTGTTAGTCTTGTATGATTTTAAATTTTAGTTTCTTGTGTATAATTCGGAGTTTAGTATGACGTCCATTATCACTGTACTATTATGCATATTTTAGGGGCCAGCTGAAGGACACCTACGGGTGCGGGAATTCTCGCTACATTGAAGACCCATTGGTTGCCTTCGGCTGTTGTTTGCTCTATGGTCGGGTGGTTGTCGCTTTGACATATTCACCATTTCCTTTCTCAATTTTATTTAGGTAGATTTACACAGTTTTTAATTGAAAAACAGATCCGGTGTCCTGTGTTTAGGATCTTACAATGAATGCTCTGTTCAATTTTGTGTTCAAATGATTATTACATTAGGGGTCATCCATAATTGTCAACCATTTTCCAAAGTGTACACAACTTGGGGGAGGGGATTTACCGTACGCTTTTTTTCTTTCTTCATCAAATAAAAGTCAGATATGTTTCAGTTTCTTTTCAATGCAAATTTCCATATTAAACTAAACTATAATAAACAGGATCTTCTTTTTTTATTAAGAATGATTGATTCTTGTCTTGAAATCTGAAAATGGTTCATGTGCAGATTTTTCATGGTATATTTCTCTTCATTTTATATACTAAGATCTTAGGTTTAGAAGTAAAACATAGCATTGTTAGGTCTTTGTACTCAAGGAATAATTCAACTCATTTGTAATTTTTGTTCATCAGAGTTGTGGACCAAGCTTTGCCTTATTCATGGTAATATATCCTCCTTTTTAACTGTCATTAATCAATGATTTAAAATGCTATTAATTTTCCTTTTTAATTGAAAATAAGTTAATAAAATGTATTTCATTTGAAAAAATATTATTTTAAGTATTCCCTTTCTTTTCTATTGTGACGCTTTATCCACAAGAAGTTGTTGTGTTGACTGAAACCTATAATAGTCCATTTGCCAATTACCCATTTGATTCTGTTATTACACACTTTTCAAACAAATTACTTCCCCTTGTCAATTGTAGACTGGTTCTATACCGGACAAACTTGACCTTTGCCAATGCAAAGCATGATGAATTAAAAATGATGTATCAGCGGTTTAACTAATTTTTCATGAAAAATAATCTGATGTCTAAGGTATTTAGCTTAACAACAAATTAATGTAATTAAAAGATTTGGAAAACTTAAAAGTTACTCACATTACACAAAGATAGATTGCTCTTTCTGCTAGCTCTCTATTGTAAATAAAAAAATATGTCCCTCATAAGGAAGGAAGACCACTAAAAAAGGGATCTCTAATTACAGGGTCAATTACGGGCATTGGCAAACAGGCTATTACCACATTAATTTTTAACATAGTTGATTTTATTGTACATTATATAGTATTTTGAAACATTTATAAGTTGTTTTGGACTCTGGTCTCTTCAGTTTCTCACTTATCTTTCGAAACTATAAGGTCGATAAGTCACCTTTCAAAATTTTCAAATTTTCAAAAAATTTTCACAATTGATTATGAGAGTGATTCCTCTACAAAGTTGTTTGAAAAATAATTGTTGGGGCCTTGTTTGCCAAGTGGTCTTAGTAGTCTAACTACTGCATTACTACATGTACTAGCTAGTCAACCCTTGACTCCAATGTTACTGGTTTGGAATACTTTTTCAGGATTTCAAATTATGAGTTCTTGCTATAATGATATTGTTTTCTGTTTTAATGATATTTTACTGTTATAATTGATAGCGATACATGTATTGTAAAACTATGGCTGCTAAATAATTTAATTTAATCAATTTAAAGTTTTTGTGCTGTGCTTACTGCTATAAAAACAACATTTATTTCAAATGTTTATTATATATTCATGAGATTGTAGAAATATTAAAACCAATTTATTTTTGTTTTACCTTGGTTGAGTTCAATATCATAGCTGCTATCAATATCTAACAACTAGTCTATAGCTACACGTTCAATAGTCAAAATCTATGTAGCACTACGTAGCCACTACGATATTGAACGCAACCCATATCTAATGGTTAGATAAAATAGTATAAATCAAGTCACCTTCAATAATATGCATTTGTAATGATACAGAGTACTGTCAACATAGAATTCAATTATTTCATTTAAGTTTGCATCTTATAATTTATATGTTCCATGTTTCATTGTACTTGTAAATTAAACATTTATTTATTAGAAACTTTTTTGAATCTCAGTGCATTATCTTACATAATCCATGGTGTGAGTGAAAAATTTAAAACTTATTATTTAATTAAAAAAATGGTAATCAAATATTTTTTAAATACTTCCAATTTTTATTTTGTTTTGATTTTTAGAATATTTTGGTGTTTTAACAAAAAGAACTGTTCTAAACTTTATGTCAGGGGAGAAAAGGTGGGGACCAACCAAAAGCCACTAACAATATACCTTTAAAAACATTCCGACTGATTATTAAAGCTGATGTCAAAACATACAATAACCCATCAAAGTTCAAGTGTACCTCCACTTATATCATGTATATGGAATAGATCTAATTGAAAACTAGACTATATTGAAGAATTAGAATGTTTTAAAACCTGTTCAACATTTTTATTCAAAATATTTTGGGCATTTTTTTTGTAATAAAAAATTAAAGATTTAAATGATTTGAATAATTTTGTCAAAGAAGATCAAAAGATTAACTCTTTAACTAAAGATATTAATTAAGATTACTGTTTCAATTATGAATTGAATATGTGCTTTGTCAAAATGAATATTTAAGATTTATTCCACAAATTATTTGTATAGTGGGATTTGTAAGACTTTGTGCACTGTCTTAATGATATAAGAAACAGAAATTTCTATTCATACAATGTTCTGCCCCAAGTAAACTTGTATATTTGCTTTTATAAGCTAAATCTAAAAGTATATCTATATATAAGAGCCAGCTATAGCATACTGAAGACTTTGTAATAATCAGTTGATCATTTCTATTCATACTTTTAATTTAATATTAAGAACTAATAAAAATAAAAAAGTCTACTGTATTGCCGTTTTTTTACTTGCGATTATTTGAATGTCAATGAGGCATTATTATGGCTGCCTAATGCTTTAAAGGAAGGGAAGTAAGCCATTGGAGTTCTATCTGTGTTTGTTTGAAGGTTCCACTCAAAAACACCAGTATGACAGACTTTTCTATAAAAGAAAATCTTCATTGAAACCATGTTTAAGTTGATTCATATATTGTTAACTTATCTGATATGTAGATGAAGATAAAAATTAAGAAATTATGTGCCACTAAAGCGCTTTTCTAGAGGAACACTCAAACTTATAAACAATTGAAAATCACAGAAGTATAAATACAATTCAGTGTTGGCAGCAGAGACAGCATGAACGATTTGTATACAGTGTTATATTTTAAAAGGTAGAAGACAGGGATGCTTCATACCTTGAAAGCAGATACCTTATGTTACAAAGTTTCTGTCTGTCACATGTTCATTTTCCTCATTTTCATGGTTCAGTGAATGCTTGAAAAAAATAAGTGTTTTTCTTGGGTGAGATACTAGTTTACTATGAGTAATAGGATAGCTACATTTGTTTCCTTGCAATGTCTACATGTCTGTCAGAGAGGGTTCACCCAACCTCGACCCTATTTAATGGATCAGTGATCAAGGTTAATTGCATGGTCAAGTCAGTATCTCGGATACAATAAGTTATAGGTCAACTACATTTGGTGTATGGAATGGTTTGCAAGATGTACATTTCAAACTAGAAGGTTTCTTCTGACCATGACCTCATTTTCATGGTTCGGTGGACAAAAGTTAGTTATTTGTGGTTTGGTTAATTTCTCAGATATTATAAGCAATAAGGCCTTATTTGGTGTATGGAATGATTGTAATGTGTACATGTCTGACTGGTAGGGTTCATGTGACCATGACCTCATTTTCACAGTTTTGTTTGACAGTGTTAAATCTTTTGTGGTTTGGTCTATTTTTCAGATACTATGAGCAATAGGACCACTATATTTTGTGTATGGAATGATGATTGTTATGTCTACATGTCTGTCTGGCAGTTATAATATGACTTTGACCTCATTTACTTGGTTTATTGGTCAATCTTTAGTTTCCATGGTGGTGTCAGTTTATCAGATACTTTAAACATAAGGTCAATTATATATTGTGTATCGAATGCTTGCAAGGTATAATACATGTCTGTCTGTCAGGGTTCATATGATCTTAACCTCATTTTCATGGTTCATTGGTCAATCTTAAGTTAACATGGTAGTGTCAGTTTATCAGATACTACATGTATGAGCAACTGGTCAACTATATTTGATGTGTGGAATTATTGTAAGGTGTACATGTCTGTCTAGTAGGTTTCATATAATCTTTCTCAATAAAATGGATCACTGGTATTGTTATGTTTATGTGATACATGTAGTTTAACCTTCATATTACAGACTTTCAACATAATTTCAATCATAAGTAAGCATACGAGTCATTTCAGAGTGTGAACTCTTGTTATATTTATTATAAAAATTAAAAGATGTGGTATTAATGCCGATGATACAACTATCAACAGAGTTCATTTAATTCATTTAACTATAGGTCACACTACAGCCTTTGATAAGAGCAAAACCCATACCTTATAGTTAGATATAAAAGCTTAAGGCCCATGACAATTCAAACTCAATGGTTTTACACTAGTCATTTTTGGGGCCCTTTATAGCTTGCTGTTTATTGTGAGTCAAGGCTCCGTGTTGAAGGCTAACTTTGGCCTATAATGGTTTACTTTTACAAATTGTGACTTGGATGGAGAGTTGTCTCATTGGAACTCAAACCACATCATCTTATATTTAGTTAACCATGCAAAGGCCTGATTTATCTAAAAGAAAGAAACGATTTTTTTTTATTACAGACAGCAACCAATGATAACCACTGAATTACAGGTATCTTTTGGACAGGCACATAAAGAATTTGGTAAGGTTCTACAAGCTCTCCCAGTGGTGTTACAATATCACAGCTAACTTAAAAAAAAAAAACAGTTGGAAAGGTTTGACTGGTTAGATAAGCATGCAGCACAAAAACAAGTAACACATAGACAAAAGACACATAGTTTCAATCTATCAAGATAACAGCAGTTATTGAAAGCAAGTTCAAATCCAATACAGCTAACAAATAATTCAGTCATGTCTTCCCAGACTTAAATTGCAATCTAAACAAATGCAAAGGATTTAGTATAAAGATGTCGTAAGCGGACTCTCAGAGATAACATAATCTTATAATTACATTCCATGTATGTTTCATTATGATACGTTATTTTGATTGGCTAACAGCAATCTCGCGTCCTTCTGAAATTGACATTCATTACACAATGAAATGAAATGTTGACACGAGGTTTCACAATAAAGTGCACAGGTAAATTAAAGAAAAACTTGATAGAAATCGTGTTTTCATGATCCTGGCTAAAAAATGTTATTATAAGTATTGAATGCTTCTTTTTGTAATTTCTTAGGGTTGTAAAAGCGTTTCATACAAAATGTACTTGACCTCGTACTTCGGTCAATGCTTTTACACACCAATGAATTTACAAAAAGAACTGAATGTATTGTAAGCAATGCTTTGGCATAGGATCTGTATTTTGATCAATGGTTTGTCATAGGATATGTATTGTAATCAATGGTTTGTCATAGGATCTGTATTTTAATCAGATTGATCGCATTCGGACCAAAGCCATTCAAATAAAGAAAATTAATTTGATTTATAAAAAAAAATCATTGTGTTGCAAATATTTTGAGTTTAATGTGAAACTGAAATATCTGAATCTAGTAAAATATTTGCTGACTTTATTGCTGTTCATGTTAGATTTATTTAATCCATGTCAACTTATACCTTTGCCAACTGCTTTTAAACCAACTAGTTCCCGATTTAACTAACTCGTACTTTTACCGACTCCTACCCAATTTTCAGTTGTATTCATATGACATATATATATATACTAGTTAGTTTTTGTCATATACGTTGTTTTTTTTGTTGAAAAACCCAGAAAAAAACTCAGATATGTTGATTAAAAATGATAATTATAAGATATACGAAATAAGTGGACTCTAAAAACTGATTAAATTGGGGTTTTAAAAATATATAAATATAGATTCGTACATTGATACCAGTGGATTATTGGATTTATCCAATCGAGATAGTTAAATTATCAATTTTGAAGTCCGAGCCTCGGCAAGGACTTTAAAATTTATAATTTAACTATCGAGATTGGATAAATCCGATAATCCACTGGTATCAATGTAATCTTCAACAAGCAAACAATGAAAAAAAATAATTGTAAAATCTTCAGATTTCAAGCTCAAGATGAAGTGCAGTGTGTCCTTATATATCAAAATTTGAAAGAAAAACTGATGAATTAGTTTCTTCACAAATGAAAAGATTTAAGCTGCATTTCATACAAAGCCATAAACATTTTTTACCACTATATTAGAAACATGCTATAGATGTATACTCTTCTTCTTCCAGCTAGCGGGAACCAGATTCAAAAGTTGAATGTGATTGGTTCCACACGGAAACTTTGCAAACAGATGCAGGTAAAGTATTCCAATCCCTGGTGGTCCTTGGAATGAAAGATTGGCCATAGGTATCTGTACTGTTTCTGATCTTTCTTGGAAGAAGCGTTTACAATACAGTCAATTATTTGGTCTGTGTAGTTGTTGTTCACAAATCTTGCTGCTCTTTTCTGTACCTGTTTTAATGCCTTTATCTTATTTTGGTTTGTTGGATCCCATACTATGCATGCATATATTCCACTCCAGTTCTTACCATGGAAACATATTTAGCTGCTTTTACAGGTTGCTTGCTTAATCTTTTGATCACCCCCTAAACATATTGCATTTCTTACGATTTATGTGGGTTTTTTTTTTTATTTTGCTAGAGAATAATTGTTATGGTATTGTAACTTTGTAGTAACACTACTTACAAAGGTCAATTCTAGTGGTAGGAATATCGTCAACTAGGAATCCCTTAAATGCAACTGTAATGTTCGTGTTTAGGCAGCATTAATTATAGTCTAGTCAGAATATAAGTATACATCCAGTCCTTTCTGCACATCAAAGATCTTTTGCACCAACTACAAAACAAATGTATGTGAGAGGTCTGTATAGGAGGCTAGTTGAAAGACCCCATTTTTGTCCTGATCTTCATATTTTTTTCCAATGACAGCACAAAGATTATTTGAAATCTGACCATCCAACTAAGAAGAATCTACTTGCTAGATTTATTGACAATTTGTTCTTGTCATGAATATGCATGGAAGTTTTACGCTTGTTGTTAAGAAAATACCAAGCAATCATTCGAGAAAATGTTTGAACCTTAAGGAAACACCAGAATAAAAACCTGAGAAAAACCGCATTGATGGTGATGAGGTAGCCGTTTTGATCTGAGCGTAGGTGGTTTTGAATTCATGTTTTTGAGACCAAAAACTTGAAAATTGGTATTTGCTGCTACATTGTTAGGTATGCAGTATTTACACTGTGCTTAAACGGCTGTGGGTAACTTAAGTTACCCACAGCCCAAGATGGAGCCGCCTTGCGTCGGTTAGAGACTTCTCTTCTATAGAATAACAATCCCATGGATGCATCAATTAAACCACTGAATTAAAAAGTTGTATTAATCGTTTAGGAGTAAGATCATAGAAAAGTCGGCACCGAGTCAGAATAACGCTTCTGTGTAAAGTGAGATGTCTACTCGAGGACTACTACTTTGTTAACTTTCACTTTACAAATCCAGCTTTGTGTGTGTGTCTCGAGCAAATCCCCAAAAATGCAGAAATCTCATTGAAACAATTGCAAAACATTTTTTGAATAAATAATTTGCATTTCCGACTTTAATGTCTTTAATATCTTCACTGCTCGTGTGGATCAATGACGTATATATAGATATCTGTTAGTTACATGTCCTTGTGTGAATTCATAAAACATTTTCGATGCTATTCAAGTCTCGAACAGTGACATTCCAGTCTTAGGGTTTATATGATTGTGCATGTTTATTGTTAAAGAATTAGATGTCTAGGCATCATTAATTCTAGTCTAGTCAGAATATAAGTATACATCCAGTCCTTTCTGCACATCAAAGATCTTTTGCATCAACTACAAAACAAATGTATGTGAGCGGTCTGTATAGGAGGCTAGTTGAAAGACCCCATTTTTGTCCTGATCTTCATATTTGTTCCCAATGACAGCACAAAGATTTTTTGAAATCTGACCATCCAACTAAGAAGAATCTACTTGCTAGATTTATTGACAATTTGTTCTTGTCATGAATATGCATGGAAGTTTTAAATTTACGCTTGTTGTTAAGAAAATACCAAGCAATCATTCGATCTACTGATAGAGAAAATTTTTGAACCTTAAAGAAAACACCAGAATAAAAACCTGAGAAAAACCGCATTGATGGTGATGAGGTAGCCGTTTTGATCTGAGCGTAGGTGGTTTTGAATTCATGTTTTTGAGACCAAAAACTTGAAAATTGGTACTTGCTGCTACATTGTTAGGTATGCAGTAGTTAGGAGTAAGATCATAGAAAAGTCGGCACCGAGTCAGAATAACGCTTCTGTGTAAAGTGAGATGTCTACTCGAGGACTACTACTTTGTTAACTTTCACTTTACAAATCCAGCTTTGTGTGTGTGTCTCGGGCAAATCCCCAAAAATGCAAAAATCTCATTGAAACAATTGCAAAACATTTTTTGAATAAATAATTTGCATTTCCGACTTTAATGTCTTTAATATCTTCACTGCTCGTGTGGATCAATGACGTATATATAGATATCTGTTAGTTACATGTCCTTGTGTGAATTCATAAACCATTTTCGGTGCTATTCAAGTCTCGGACAGTGACATTCCCATCTTAGGGTTTATATGATTGTGCATGTCTATTGTTAAAGAATTAGATGTTTTTTGGGTTACTTGTCTCGTTAGGTTGCTGCCTTACTGAAATTTCCACCAATTTTACATTCATATACTGAACATTTACGATAGCTACATGTGATATCAATATTTATTTATTTCATTTCTTTACTTAATTTTTCAGTTTCTTATTACCACTAATATCATTACAAATGAAACGACAACATAACATTAACAGTGGAATGAACCTTAAAGAGGGGGAGGACAGGGGTAAGGGAGACAGGGAGAAAGGGGGTAGGAGAAAGGAGAAAGGGGGTGGGAGAAAGGAGAAAGGGGGTAGGAGAAAGGAGAGGAAGGCTGGGAGAAAGGAGGAAAAGTTGGAGAAAGGAGAAAAAATAAAATATCTCTCCTTTTAAAAATATTTCTAATATTTCAAGAAAAAATATCTCAAAAGGAGATGTTTTATTCTAATGGGAGAAAGGAGAATGGGGGTAGGAGAAAGGAGAAGAGGGGTGGGAGAAGGGAGAAGGGTACCCCCCTGTCCTCCCCCTCCTTAAAAGAAACTAAAGATCTGCAAAATATTTAAAAGAATACATTTATATCATTCATCTTATTCCTTTGAATGTTGTTATCTTTGTATTCATAAGCTCTTTCCTTCACCAATAAAACTGAACGCCACGAAATGGCACAATAGTTTTGAAAGTGGCATTAAACACTTATCAATCAATCAGTCGTATCCCTTAGAAAGATCAGTCCCGGCACTTCAGAGAGAGAATAAAGATATATAGACTGATATTTTATCGATGTGGATCTGTCGTACCTTAGTAGTCATAAGACAAAATCAGTTTTGATAGTTGTGGGAATTATGATACATGTCTTATGATGCTGTGCTAGTAAAGTTAATATTTCCATTTTGAAAACAACACAAAAAGTAACCATGCACTTTAACATTGGACGTTTCTAGACAATCTGAACGTACTTGTCCCGTACAGGAGGGAACATAATTTAAAGATCACAATTTTCGTTTCTGTTGACTTTTTATTAAAGAAATATTAATCTAGTTATTCCATTGAAACCAATATTGATTGCTGAAGTATATTAATGTAAATTTGACAAGTAAAAACTTTTTTCTACAATATTTTCGGGATTTAAAGACCAACATAAGCATATAAAAAAAAGAAGATGTGGTATGATTGCCAATGAGACAACTATCCACAAAAGACCAAAATGACACAGACATTAACAACTACAGGTCACCGTACGGCCTTCAATAATGAGCAAAGCCCATACCGCACAGTCAGCTATAATAGGCCCCGATAAGACAATGTAAAACAATTTAAACGAGAAAACTAACGGCCTTATTTATGTAAAACTAGAGGCTCCCAAGAGCCTGTGTCGCTCACCTTGGTCTATGTGCATATTAAACAATGGACACAGATAAATTCATGACAAAATTGTGTTTTGGTGATCATGATGTGTTTGTAGATCTTTCTTTACTTGAAATTCTTCTTGTTACAGTTATCTCTATCTATAATGAACTTGGTCCAGTAATTACAGTGGAAAATATGTTCTAAAAATTTACAAAAATTTATGAAAATTGTTAAAAAATGACTATAAAGGGCAATAACTCCTTATTTATAGATCTTACTTTGCTGAACATTATTGCTGTTTACAGTTTATCTATATCTATTATAATATTCAAGATAATAACCAAAAACTGAAAAATCTCCTTAAAATTACTAATTCTGGGGCAGCAACCCAACAACAGGTTGTCTGTTTTGTCTGAAAATTTCAGGGCAGATAGATCTTGACCTGATAAACAATTTACCCCATGTCAGATTTGCTCTAAATACTTTGGTTTCAGAGATATAAGCCAAAATCTACATTTTACCCATATGTTCTATTTTTAGCCATGGCGGCCATTTTGGTTAGTTGGCAGGGTCACGCCACACATTTTTAAAACTAGATTCCACAATGATGATTGTGGCCAAGTTTGGATTAATTTGGCCCAGTAGTTTCAGAGAAGAAGATTTTTGTAAAAGATAACTAAGATTTCCAAAAAATAGTTAAAAATTGACTATAAAGGGCAATAACTCCTAAAGGGGTCAACTGATCATTTCGGTCATGTTGACTTATTTGTAAATCTTACTGTGCTGAACATTATTGCTGTTTACAGTTTATCTCTATCTATAATAATATTCAAGATAATAACCAAAAACAGTAAAATTTCCTTAAAATTGCCAATTTAGGGGCAGCAACCCAACAACGGGTTGTCCGATTCATCTGAAAATTTCAGGGCAGATAGATCTTGACCTGATGAAGAATTTCACCTTGTCAGATTTGCTTTAAATGCTTTGGTTTTTGAGTAATAAGCCAAAAACTGCATTTTACCCCATTGTTCTATTTTTAGCCATGGCGGCCATCTTGGTTGGTTGGCCGGGTCACGCCACACATTTTTTAAACTAGATATCCCAATAATGATTGTGGCCAAGTTTGGATTAATTTGGCCCAGTAGTTTCAGAGAAGAAGATTTTTGTAAAAGCTAACGACGACGGACAACGACGACGCCGGACGCCGGACGCAAAGTGATGCGAAAAGCTCACTTGGCCCTTTGGGCCAGGTGAGCTAATAATGTGGCGGGGTTAAACATGTTAGCGGGATCCCCCCACCCCCTAATCTGGGACAGTGGTATAACAGTAAAACATAAGAACGAACTATAAAAATCAGTTGAAAAAGGCTTAACTCATCAGATGGACAAAAATACAAGTGGACGTGGTCGGGTAAACTATAAGAAAACGTAATATGTATAATTTATTTAGTTAGATTAATCATACAGTGTATACACTTTGACTTCCGCCACATGTAAGTACTCTCTTCCTCGTAGCATCAACTTCACAAACCGTGCCTTTTCGTCATATTGACATCCAAGCACAAGATGTTCTCCGAGTTCAGCCGGTCCTGCGTATTGGGTACATAGATGCGTGTTATTTAATGAAGTACCAACAGTAATGTCCAGGTCATGCAGACGTCGTCCTGAAACAAATTAAAAATAAATTAACCTATGCTTAGATTGCAGTTTATTTATGTGTTCATATTTTCGTATAGGCTATTCCTTGTTTGTGTAATCCCGTTTGCATTCGATTACTGATATCCCAGTTTTTACACCCACGGTTGGTTTGAAATCTCCTCCTTATCTTGCATACACAACGTATGTCAATAGAACACTTTTTTTCGAAATTTTACTATCTGCTACAATGCTTAACATCTGCATAAAAAAGAGAATTCTGTTTATAAGAACGTAAAAAGCATGTCAAAAATTACCAAATCAAATTTCGGAAATTTATCATAAAGATAGAGATAATCGAAGTTAGATGTCAATAACAGTAAGTAAACTTAGCATACGGATACCAGGTTAAACATTTTATACGCCAGACGCGCGTTTCTACTACAAAAGACTGATCAGTGACGCTCGAATAAAAACATAAAAAGTCCAACTAAAGAACGAAGTTGAAGATCATTGAGAACACAACTTTCCGAAAGGTTTTGCCAAATAGAGCGATGTTAGTCTACAAAATGAACACAAACAAAAGAAATTACAAATCATAGAATATCAAATAGTGTATAAAAAGATTTATCATACGTCATACCGAAATATCCCATCACGACGTAGAAAGCTTTACCCACCTGTATATATAGCGCCTTGCTTTCTGTTGAATATTTCGATCCGCTTTATTTGGTATGTTTTTCCAAGGTCAACAATCCAATAAGGTGATTGATCTAGGTCAGTGTGCATAAATGTATTCAAATCTCCATCAACGGCCTTTGAAGCACCATGAGAACCTACATTTACCGCACTGGTTGAACTTTGTGTGCATGACTTTCCGTACGCAACTTCCCTTAAACGGATTTCTTTGATGTTTGGAAATATAAAAAAGGATAAAATAAGATAAACACCTTTATCAAATTAAAAGAGGCAACAAAACGCGCAAAAAAATGTCAACTACTGCTGAAAGATATAATAGGTAAAAAAAAAAGTAAACTTCATATACAGACATTACTGGGTGCGGCCACATAAAATGAAAAATTCACCATGAAAAAAAACTGAAATAATCTTATTTTCCGTAAAGTTTAGTTCGCAACTCACCATTTGTGTTTGAATTTCAATAACCATTTTCTTTTAATTGTTCAAGGTTTTTAACAGTAGGTATATGAATAATAATCTGACAAATATTTTACTAAATTTTAATCGAATATAGAATTTTCATGGAAGTGTAATTCCACCTGCCAGAAGTTTATTTTATGCGACATTTCTAAATATGTTTCTGTTTGCCTCAAACAGGGGGGGGGGGGGGGGTAGGAGTGGAGGGGATAAACCTTTTATTTTCTAAATCATACTTTAAAGCATGACTTAATACTTTTTTATATTTTATTTTACATTGGAATCGTGTACAAATATATTATGCACACATTCGACAAGGTCATGTCATTTTTGTACTTTTTATGAAATCTACGCCGAATTTAAGTTCAGTCACTGATATCAGACTGTAAGATGACATCATTTCACATTAAAAGAACAATTTCAGCTCCTTTGGAATGGTTTTGATTTTATTATTGATGTTTTAATAATCGCTTTTTGTGTCTATTGTACAGTTATCCAAATCAGTAAATTGCTTAGTTTCCGTAGGGTTGTTCATGTGCATGTCTCAAGTCAGGCACCTTTTAGTGATGTCTTTTGTTATGTATATATAAGTGCTGTTTTGTCATGTAGAAAATTGGTATTGATTACAGAACTTTTATGATCTCGGCTGCTGGTATTCACAATTTGTCTTACTAGAATTAGATTGAATTAGAAAATGATAACTTCTCTTTTGTGGAATATAATATGCTGGCCTTCTTTTTTGTGTCAGAGGATTGCTTTATGATTGATTTATACATTTCATTCATACTAAATACATACATAATCAATTTTTAGGTTAAAAGCCAAATATAAAAAAAAAAAACTTTAAAGGGTTGATTAAATTGTGCTTATTTTTCATTGGCAAATATACCATACATATTCAGGTTGATAACATGTTAAAGTGTTATATATGTACATCCAGCTTTCTATTTTACCAAGACCCTGTGTGTGACATTACAATGTAATTGTGTCAATGAAAATAAAAGGATACTTTATTGCGTTTTCGAGCCGATCTGTCTTTATCCTGGTCATTAGAGTCGCATATTTCATGATATATATCAGCAAATGCCAAAAAAAGTTAAATTAATTTTTTATCACACCTTGGGACTAAAACCACAATCGTAAGCACTCGAGGCGAGCAAATAATAACTACACCATCAACAAAAGAATTAGCGTAGTCGCAATACGTACGTTATTCAACACGAAAATGCGAGAGTTTATTGGTACGTTATCACGTATGAATAAGAATTTGACTATAATGTCTAGAAGATGAAAAACACATTTCGCAAAAGTCATTCTTTTAAAATACGAAAGACGATTGACAGTACTATACTACTCTGTGTTTACTTTGAATCATAAAGAACAAATTTTCACGAAAAAATCTTACTTTATGAATAGTCCCACTTATTCCAAATAATGCCACCAAAGACAATTTCATCCATTAGAATACCAGACTATTTGATCGAAAATATAATACTTGAGTTAAGTATTTTATTTTTCAACAAACAGTCGGTATTATTTGGGTACTTATTGTCAACTAATACTGACCGACTTTTTTATGTTCCGATGAAACACTATTTTCACATAAAACCTTCTAATGCAAAAGAAGAATCACCTTGCCGAATGTCGTAAGTTTATGTTCAGATGTATTGATGATGTGTGGCACCGTTAAAGTCCACAATTCCTCTAAAGTCCACAACTCCGCTAAAGTCCACATCAAATTGCCGCTAAAGTCCACAATGCCGCTTAAGTCCACAAACTTTCCGCTAAAGTCCACAAAATGACCTCCGCTAAAGTCCACAAGAAAACGCCGTTAAAGTCCACAATAAAAAGTTACGCTAAAGTCCACAAAAAAGCACCGTTAAAGTTCAAACAATTTTTCTTTATTATAAAAAAATCAATTCGCTTTTGTTTTAATCCCGATGGTATAGATCTAATGAAAAGCATGGACTTTAGTTCTTAGAAAGTATTTCTTATCAGCTTGAATTACATTTTTGATAAATGAAAAGATTACAGTTTCTGATTTCGATCCCCATAAATCTGATTTTTGTATTGCGATTTCCTAACAATCAAACAGACAACATTTCCTAAAAGTTATTTTGATATCATGGTGCGCTTTTTGTATTCTTTAATAAACATTTGAACATCTACAAGAAACTTTAATATAGCGTTCTTTTTCTTTATATGCTGGAGACATTGACATATCTTGGGGCCAATATTTGACATTGAAATTTTCTTTGCAAATATATGAAACATAAAAAAGAAAATTTAACCCATGTCGTGTCTGTTAGGCTCCACAGCAGCCAAAATGGTCCGTAAATCTCAAAAGTAGACTTTGAACCATAATCACTGGTGGTAAGCGGATGGTCGTAACTTAAAGTTACGACCATCCGAAGATGGGAGACAACTCTAGTAATAAAGTTTCCTTTTCCGATTTTCGTGCAGTAAAAAAAATGTTTCAGTCAAACCGCTTGTCTCATACATACTAATCGTCAGTGTGTTGATATTGAAACAAAATTTGATACATAAAAACATTCCAATTTTCGTAAAATGATCATTCAATAATTCGAGCATGATGGTCGTAACTAAAAAATCAAAAATGTTCAGGATGGTCGTAACTTAAAATTGTGATGGTCGTAACTCTTTATTAAATAGGACCGAATAAGACAAGTCAAGAGTTTTAAATGTGTCTATTGTTTTATGAATATATTATATGATATATTTGTGAAGTTGATTTCACTAAATGATAAAAACTAAAAGGGATGAAGAGAGGGATACCTGTAAAGTGCGAAAGGAAAGAAAATTGGAATGAATCGGAAAAAAACCAATACAAAATGAAATGACCAATCACTGTTTCTTAAAATATAATGTATAAAATCGACCAAGAGGCAACTAATTATAAGCGGTTAAGTTTAATAACAATATAAATTTCTCAAAAAGGGAGAATTCATTTTAAAACACAGCTCTGGTTATGATCATTCTTAGTTACGAATTAAGAAAAGGCGCTTTTAACAAATTTGACATCACATGAAATAACAGTATCCTGATTTATTTTCTTTATATTTTGCATGTATTGAAAAGATAAACTTTTAAAAAACTAGTATGTACTTACTAGACGGAATTCAAAAGAAAAATCTACAATTTAAAATTGATACTTTTTAAGTCGAGATAGCATAAGTAAGGAATCAAAATAATGTAATGGAGGTCGTTATCGAGACAAGACCATATCCGCGAATTCGCAGGTCCGTTATCGAATTAATTAAAAGTCGTATTGTCATTGGTATATTGTCAAGCTGATTATAAGGTGCAATTTCGAAGTTCAGGTATAATTATTACCCGTGGTTTTAGAAAGTTCTGAATACGCCATGCTATCCGCTATACATCTTTGTGTTTCTTATGGAAAATACCATGAACCCTGGACCACAGGTTTTTTATTCCAAATTCACAAAGGGAATGATGCATCCGATCTTAATAACCATCGAGGAATTACAATTACTGATTCATTGGGGAAGCTTTTTTAATAAGATACACGTCTTTGTAAATTCTTAAATAAATATTATATCATTGGTGATAGCCAAATAGGGTTTATCAAAAAAAAAAAAAACACGACCATCTGACCATATGTCCATTCTAAAAACTATTATTAATAAGTATTGTAATACAAAAGAAGGTAGAGTGTTTGCCTGCTTTATTGATTTCCAGAAGGCTTTTGATACTGTCATTCTCCCAGGGACAAAACTTAAGCTATTGAATATAGTTAAAGAGTATGATAAGAGATCTCTTTAGAACTAAAGTTGGAGTAAAACAAGGAGACAATTTGACTCCAAATTTGTTTAAAATTTGTATAAACGAACTTCCTGATTGTATTAAAAGTTCCCCTTCTCAAGCTGTTGTTTATTCACGACCAGTTTATTCTTTACTATATATATGCTGATGATATTGCCATTTTTTCAACCTCAGCAAAAGGACTTCAAAGTAAACTTGATGGATTAAGATCGGTGTTTGAAAATGAATCCCATTGAAACCAAGGTGCTTGTATTTAACAAGACAGGCAGACATATCAAACATGATTTTTATTTTAATAAAAGACTCATTGATTGTGCTCAACATTGTAAATATTAAGGAATAACTTTTAGTGCATCTGGATTTTTTTCCTTCGCTCAGAGAGAATTTTATAATAAGGCGTTAAAAGCCTACTATAAGCTACGCAAGGACATTCTGTCACTGAATCCAACTTTAAAAAACAGTCTTCATGTTTTTGAGCATACAATAAAACCTATTCTCTTATATAGTACTAAAATTTGGGGATATTTCAACCCTTTCAAAAAAAAAAATAATCTATGACTACAAATGTAGATCAGGCTTATCCTAAGATTCTTTCAGAAAGACTACGCATGAAATTTTGTGAACATTTACTTGGTGTTACAAAAGAGAAACACATTTTGCCAATCTTTCTTAACTCGGTAGATTCACTCTGTATTTTGACATTGCAAAGTTTATAATCATATACTAGCACAGGCTTGACAATTTGGGACCATCTTTCCACTACTAGAGGAGCCATATTTAGGGTCAAAATAACTACACAATTAAAAAAAATCCTTCACTATATGAATCCTTAATCTTCTTTCTAAAGAATATCAAAGGGGTTAGCAATTTACATTGTTTGCTATATGCTGATGATAATGTATTTTTTTGAATTTCAGCAAACAGTATTCATACATAGCTTGTAGCCAGGATAATATTTAAAATATAGAACTTTATGCTTCAACTCAGCGTGCTGGTCTTTTAAATCTAAGGACATTCATACAATATAAACATATAACATAAACATTATTTTCAACCTGCATATGTATGTGATAGTTGCCGCAGTACATTTAGTTCTACCTTGTAATATTATCCTAGCTACAAGGCTGGCTATAAACTACTAATATTTGATCTAATTCTTAAATTCAAAGCGTGTAGCATTGTAAAATATTTACCTGCATATGTATGTAATATTTGCCGCAGTACATTTAGTTCTACCTTGTAATATTATCCTGGCTACAAGCCTGTCTATAAACTACTAATATTTGATCTTACTCTTAAATTCTTTTTATTCTAAACCAATACTTAGAACAAATATCAATGATGTACCGCAAGATCGTCATGCAATCGATAAAAAATAAAGACAACACGTTAAAAATACCAGGCATTTGTGGATTTTCATTAATCATGATTCACCAAAAGCCGAATATTTGAAAGCCAATGGTTTATAAAAACTGCAATAGCTAATTAAAAATTAAAGAAGATTGTTCAAAATTGTACGTTCAATAATTTCATCTGCCGACATGATTGCAGGTAATAAAAAGTCGTAAATAACAAAAATCTGAAAGCAAATATTCAACAATTTTATGCCTTAACGTACAGTAAAAATATATTAATACTCAACCCTAACATACTATTTGGCTTAATGCGAGTTGATTAGTTTTCAATGTTTCTCCTAAATGGTGGTCGTTTGGAACATATCAAAAATGTAATGTTTGATAATTCTTTAACTTAATTTCTGCATACCATTATCAGAGTAACAATTGAAAATATTTTTTGTAGTAAACTTTATATAACAACTGAGTTTATTAACATGGTTATGCATGTGTACAGTACTTTTAAAATAATTTGATAAAAGTTCGTCTAAATACTTGAGTTACGGTCATCTTTCAAAGTTACGACCATCTTTTGTCGGTTACGACCATCATCCAAAATACTATAGTTGACATTACGACCATCACAAGTTAAAGTTACGACCATCATGCTCGAATTTTTGAATGACTATTTTACGAAAATTGGAATGATTTTATGCGTCAAATTTGGTTTCAAAATCAACACACCCACGATATGGGTATGTGACACAAGCGGTTTGACTCAAATTAACCTTTTACTGCACGAAAATCGGAAAAGAAAAACTTATCCTTAGAGTTGTCTCCCATATTCAGATGGTCGTAACTTTTAGTTACGACCATCCGCTTACCACCAGTGCAAATGAAATATTTTTGGTTACCAATATTTTTTTTTTAAATTTGAATCGGACGCCGTAAAATTCCGCGAAGCTATATTTTGTATTGACGTCATAATAATTTGAATGCACAAATAGCACAGTTGTAGTATAAATAATCATTCGGAAGTTTCGGGAGAGGATTCAATTCAAACGATACAGAAAGTACAGGAAAATTTCCCGTAAAAAGACTATTTACCGGTTAATAGTTTTTGAAATTATTAACCGGTTAATAGTCTTTTTTCAGACTATTTCATAAAAATAATAAATTTATTCGTATATAAATAAATTTGGTGTATTTACTGTCTTCTGATTGGTTAAAAGTATTAGTTTTATTTTCAATGTTGTCAATTTTTATGGCGACACGCCCACTCTGATTTATTATTTTAAGAATGATACTTTATAAGCCAAAATAATAATAAACATTAATATGTATGATAATTATGTGTACAGGTGAATTGGCGCAAATGAGTTCCGAATATTGGCGCAATTGATACATTTGAAAAAAAATTGGCGCAAATGATACCCCTGAAAAACATTAATTGGCGCAAATGATACCCCTGAAAAACAGTAATTTGCGCAAATGATACCCCTGAAAACAGTAATTGGCGCAAATGATACCCCTGAAAAACAGTAATTGGCGCAAATGATACCCCTGAAAAACAGTAATTGGCGCAAAAGGATTCCTGTCAATTTTGATTACAAGTACCAATAAGATGAATTAAAAAGGATAAGTGGGTTAATATATCCGTAATATAACCAAATGTTACATACCATAGATATAATACTATCAAAATTATACCATGATAGATATAATACAAACAATCTTCGGTTTTTAGGCATGATCATGTGGGTGCGTTTTCTTATTGTTCGCTAGCTTGATTCATCTTATTGTTCGCTGGCTAATTGTTCGCTAGCTTGAGTCTGGTCATGTAATAATACAGATATTGGGAAGTATGTGATGCCACTTTATTTTTGTTAATAACAGTTTCAAAGATTTAAACTGTGAAAAGTTAAACTTTATGTGCCATGAATCATTCAAAATGAAAATATTACAGTGATGAAATTTTGTAGTCAATAATAAAATATGTTCTATTTCTGTTATGTCACTGTTTGTATTCTAAAATGAACAATTACAAACAGACTGGAAATACTTAAAGCTGCATGTCTAAACAACACATTTCATATGCTGAACATTCAAATAAATAACATCATAAATCTATGCACAATTCAAAATATACAATTCATCCACTGCATGTCCTTGTCATATATTACACATGATAATATCAACAACAAAATTCTTATATAAGAATAAGTAGGGTCAGGTGCCTTACATTTTGATAATGACGTCATACTAAATCCGAAATATATAAAAGAAAATAACATTAAAAATCGCACAAGACCAACAAATAATAGGGGCTCCTGACTTGGGACAAAAACAACAATTTGGCGAGGGTAAATAATGTTAAAAATATAGCAAGTTATATGAAAAACAACCCGATCAACGTCAGGCCAAATATCATATTCATGAATAAAGAAAAGAACATACTAGTTTCTGTAAACCATACGCTATATCTATAGCAGACTTAAGTGTGTATATCAATAGTAAAACTCGAAAACATCTTCTATAAACCACATGTCTTATGTAAGGACATCATATTATATAACCAATTATAGGTAGAATCACAAGTTCTGAAATATGTGCTCAGTCTTTTGAAGAAGCGAATCGATAAAAACTTTTCTTATATCACATAGCGATATTGTCTAATATCAATTGTAAATATGCAGACATTCCTATTCGGAAAATGTTGTTTTCGGCAACGAAAAATTAAGAAAATACTAACTTTAAAACTTATTGTTCAAATATAAACAGCAATTGAGTCTAAATATACATTCAGAAGTTAGTTAGAAGCAAACGTTTATGTCCGTGTAAAATTTAAAGTGCTGTGTTTTTTTTTATATACATAAATATACAAATGCTATTAGTTCTAATATCAATGCGATACTTTTAAAATCTCGAGTTTAAAATATCATAGTGGTGTTTTTGTTATATCAATATTAGTACTTATTAGTAAAAATATTTGACTGCTGTACCCATATTTTTACAATTTTACCTATTATATATATAAAAGGAGATGTGATATGATTGCGAATGAGACAACTGTCCACAAGAGACCAAAATGATATTTTTGTTTTGTTCACGCATCGTTGTAAATATGACAGAATTTGATGAGACTGTCATACACGTGAGAGGTTTAGTGCTATAAAACCAGGTTCAATTCACCGTTTTAAAATTTTAAAATGCCAGGGGCGGATCCAGCCATTTGTAAAAAGGGGGTTCCCAACCCATAGTAAAGGGGGGGGGGTTCCAACTATATGCTCCCATTCAAATGCATTGATCGGCCAAAAAAAGGGGGGTTCCAACCCCCGGAACCCCCCCCCCCCTGGATCCGCCACTGAATGCCTGTACCGATGTGGTTTAATAAACATTGTCGTAATCAAATAGCTAAGTATCAAAATTATTGTTCACATACTCATATAACATTTAGCAAATTTTATAATGAACGCACCGAAATAATATATATCTGATATGCTCGCACACATGAAAGACTTTCTTTATTGATAACAATGAAACTAACTTGTGCCAAAGATGAATCATACTGTCCTCGTTCAGATTGATTCGACAAAATCTGACCTGTACTTTTGAATCTCCTTTTTATACAAATTAGACCGTTGGTTTTCCTGTTTGAATGGTTTAACACTAGTAATTTTTTGGTTCCTATATAGCTTGGTGTTCGCTGTTAGCCAAGGCTCCGTGTTTAAGGCCCTACTTTGATCTATAATGGTTTACTTGAAACAAATTATTACTTTGATGGAAAGTTGTCTCATTCGAACTAATGCACCATCTTCTTATATCTATAAATCTTTAAAATTTCCCGTTATTAATAACTGCTTTCCAGTCCTCCAAAAACGTCATTTGGGTGCTGAATCTTTTGTAAAGTGCAATATGAACTAGCACACTTCTAAAGCTTTAACGGTAACGACAGTTATGGTGGTACAAGAACGATTACGTCGATAAAAATATCAATTCTAATGCAACAACGCTTGTAACGTTCATTTTGATTGGATAACGTAACTTATTTACATGGCATCAATTGACAATTGATGCTATCGGACGTACGCGCAAGCGCAGACGGCATATGACAGATTTTAAATACAAGTTTTAACGTTGTTTTCTGTCAGTTTCATTAGAATGGAGATAACTGTATTGTATTTTAAGCTCCGACGGTATCAATTGGGGATTTGATGGTCGCAAATTAAGTTTACTGGCGACGCGTTAACGGAGAACTGAACGATCTTAATTTATAAATATAGAAAAAGATAAATGCACATTTCTAACGTCAACAGACATATACATCTTATTAATTTGTTTTCTAAATATTTGTTTTAGTATTCATTGAAAAAAGGAATTGATAACAAGCGATACGGATTGTTATTTTGCACCAAGAAATGTTCGCGTATTTATACGATCGATTACAAGTCAAAAACGAAAGTCAAATCTCTGTGGCAACAATACATCGGAATGCCCTTACGGTCATCGCGATGTAAAAGAGCTTCCACGCGGCGAGATGATTATGTTCATAGATATATCGATTTAACAACGTGAAAATTATTTGATATCCAAAAAGAACTGTTTTCCTTCTCAATATGTTTATTCTATGTTAATAATAAATACATTTTCTGTTAGACAAGATTTTTGATTTCCGTTGTATCTGAAGTTGTTCAATTTATAGTCTGAGGCTACTCAGTTGGTATCTTTTAACTTCGGGACATCAGCATTTGTACATTTTAATTTGGTTGGAATATTTGTTTTACCATTTGAAAATTCATTGTTTTTTGGAGCTGTTTGAATGAATGTTTTTTCTTTTTCTTTTAAGTAATGATATTTTTTGTCTATTTCGATATTACCCATGTGGAAAATCCATAGCAGTGTGACCTCAAGGACGGATCCAGCAGTTTTCAAAAGGGGGGTCCAAACACAAGATAAAAGGGGGGGGTCCCAACCATATGTCCCCATTCAAATGCATTGATCGGCAAAAAAAGGGGGTTTCCAACCCCCGCCCCCCCTGGATCCGCCACTGGATCTATATTAGAATCTAATAGGTCGGTAAACTATTTACAACCGCATTTAAATTCCGCCATTGGATCATCACTTCAAATAGAATTAGTCGGTAAAACCATGTGATTGAAAACAAAAGACTGAACATGCATGTTGTTAACACTTTCAACTATCAATAGGGTCAAGCATCATTTACGAAATGATAAGTTCATGTAAGCGTTAATTTTGTTACAGATACGAAATTTTAGTGATATTGATCCCCAAACATTAAGCCGGTCATGAACTAAATTTGTGACTTATGTTTGCGGTTTTCTTGACATGCATTGTAACGTGTCATCGTATTCATTTTATATTAGAAAACTGAAGCAGTTATATTAAAAAAGTATCGCATTCATAAATTTTTGATATGAAAAAAACATCGCTATGATATAAGACAAACATCGCATTGATATAATAAAATATAGCAGTATCTTTGACTTATACAGTGTATATAAAGTGCAAATCCAGCTAGTTCATTTTCACTGTCATATGCGGGTATGTCTATTGTAGAATAAAGGATCATGGGAAAACTGTATTTGTTTACGTTTTGAAAATACCAAATTAATTGATTTGAAGGAAAGTTTTTACATATTTTCATTGTGATATGTCTTTATTATGTACAAACATAGCATTAAAGTTCAAATAAGTGTTATAAAAGCAACATAATATAGCATATCGATTTTTGAAAGCGATCCATTTTAACTATAGATGCGATGAATTATCACTGTTAGTGCAGTCATTTCTGATGTGGAATTTTCGAAGATGCGAGGAATTTTTATTGTAGAATTATGTGATAAATGCACTTGAAACAAATGAAAAAACTTAGTTGATGACTTTAGAATTTATGATAAATGTATTTTCAAATTGAAATACAAACTCCTCATTCATTCTTTATCAAATATATAGCTTTTCAAACTTGTAACAAAAACGCTTCTCAAAATGTCATATTGTATTCTTCAAATTACGTTTTTCCTTGATTTAAAAAAAAAATTTAAAAGATATTTCTGTATTTTTTTGAAGTCAAAGATTGATATTGCGGAGTTTAAGTGCAGTCTGTGTAAAATAGAGACGAGTACATTTGAGGACGTTATCTTCCACGCAATAAATACCCTTGCGAACAGAGAAATATGCATCTTGAAACGCAATGGTGACAGAAAAGCTTATAAAAGATTAACTTTTCCCAGTTGTACCCTCAACTGCTTTAATTTCCATATTCTGAAAAAGACAGTTTTGGTAGAACAAATGTTCTTGACTCGATTGTTGCTTGCATGATTTTAACTGTATAAGGTGAAACGGTATGCGACATAAATTATCCACAGTCATTAAAACATGAAATGTAAGGTGTGGGCGAACATTTTTGTTTGCATTGGTACGTGAAGTAGAGCACCCTTGATACAAAAAAAAATATCCGTAATGCACAGCTCGATGCCAGAGAAGGATTTAGGGGGACAGGGGGTTGCCCCCTTTTTTGGGAAAACATTTGATTACTTTTATATGGAATCACTGGAGCGGGCCCCCTCTTAGGTAGTCATTGGACCCCTACTTATAAAAATTTCTAGATCCGCGAGTGGATACTACCACAGAGGTCAAACAATGCACATTTGGGTAATTGTACACAACATGCATGCTACAATTCATGTTTGGTGATCTTAGACCCTTTGGACCTCTATGTGGGCTATTTCGGTAACTTAGTAAAAATCCCCAAACTGGAGACAAGGTTAGATTCAGCATGTCAAAGAACCCCAAATATCCATAAGGTCTTTTGTCTATAAAAATGCATGCATGGGATACATTTGTTATTGAAGGCATGACTGTAACAATAGGATGAAGATAAAAAAATATCTATTCTGGGGTCTCATTGAGGGGGGGGGGTCTGATCCCTGATCCCGCTTACTGCTTTATCAGATTCCCGTATCCCGCTTATACTATGCAGTTCTCATTTTTTTAAATTTTCCGTGTCCCGCTTTACTTTATTTCTCGTTTTCACGACACAATCATTTGACTATCACGTGCCACGCTTACAAAAAAATCGGGTTGAGCCACAGATAGATAAGATGTCATATGTGACAATGAGACAACTCTCAAAACGAGTCACAATTTATAAAAGTATACCTTTATACGTCAAAATACGGTCTTCGACATGGAGTCTTGGCTCACACCGAACAGCAAGTTATAAAGGGCCCAGTGTAAAACCTTTTAAACGGGAAAACAAACGATTCAATCTTTATCAAGATGTACGTAATTAGTGGTGAAGTGTCATGGAAATGGATTAAAAAAACAAGGATATGGAAATGGATAAAAAAAACAAGGATAAAGATCCCTATACGATTCATAAGAAATTTTAAAAATGGAATACATTTGAAATAAATGTTATTTCTATTGAATTTATTTAGAGTATTTTAAAACCAAACTTTCCTCCGTAAGTTAAATTTTATCAAATCCGTGTCTTACTTTATCTATTATTTGAGCAAGTCGGCTAAATTAAGGCTTTACAGCTAATTTCCTAATGCATGTAAAGCAAAACTTTGGTTGACTTGATTGCTTAGTTTGTATAATTGTTTATACAAACTTTGTAAATAAGATTGACATCTTTAAACAATATGTATCGGCATAGTTTAACCTGTATTTATATAATTATTATATTTGAATTAAATTGGGTGTTATCATAATGATTGTACAAAAAAAAACAAAGAAGCACGCTAACTAAAGTTTTGCTTTACGTGCTTAAAAAAATACGCTGTAATAGATAAAAAAATAAATATATCATACAGTAAATATGCGCCGCATATACAATACTAATGAATCGCTCTACATAAAGCATCATAGTGGAATTCAGTTCAATATGAAGAAACTGAATGACAAAACCTATTTTACGTTATACAACTTTAATAATTGTGTTGAAATGAATATTTTTTCTGCAACAACATCTTACCTGTTAGTTATAAAACACCTGCACGATCTGTTCGTGAAATGTCCTAAATATTCACCTATTTTGGTATATATTTCACAGCTATTTGGATTTAGGCGCGAAAAAAACCCGTTCGCATCTCTTACTTTGTTTTATTAGTATTATGTGTTTTTTAACATATACTTTTTAACTAATTTTCTTCATTTTCTTCAAAAATAAAAAAAAAATCGTCTGTTTATTTATCATTCTACATCAAAAATTTCTGGCATATACAGTGAAAATGATATTTGAGGATCCGCACTTTACATACACTGTTATAGGTGATTTTGGATTAGCAAACAATTGAATTCATCTCAATTGCATTCCAATGAATTTGCTACATGATATTTATTGAATGTGTACATCTACAAATGATAAATCGTGCATTTATGTTTCATTTATTCAACAATTCAATTTTCTCGTTTAAATACACCTTGTTTTTATTACATAAAATAATTCATGGAAATTATACAGCAGACGTATGCGTGTTAAATGTCACCCTGTTTTAAGAAAAGAGTCATTACTTTATACCGAGAAATCTGCCTTTCTTCGTACAAATGCTAACATTCGTCTAAAATTTCCCACAATGCAACTCGTTGATATAAGACAATATCGCTCGTTGATATAAGAAAAGTTTTTTTTATCGATTCGCTTCTTCCATAGACTGGTGCTGTATACCTTGTATCATCAACAGACATTTCATTTCATAATCAAAAAATAGAATATCAAAAATTAAATGACGCATTGCGTTGATATACGAATGAAAAGATTTCATATTTCACAGAAAAATATATCATAACCCTTTACATATACATTCATTTTATTGACTCTTTAAAAGAGACATGTAAACATTTGCTGATTCTTTTCATCAATATATAATTAAGAAAGATTAAATAAGATATTCAACAATTTGTACTTGTCTAGACTATACTATTTGTAATTTGTAGTTGTAACAAGTGCAATATCCGAATGTACATTATTTGCATAATCAATTTGATAAACGAAGAAAAACATATCCTGTTACAAATCATATTTGAATACCTTGTCAATATCATTGAAAATATTTAATGAGCTTTAATTCACGATTATAACAAAACACTCTATAAAAATATAAGGACACAATGATATACTACCAAATTTATGAAAGAGCACAGTTTGTGTAAACAATACTCAATATCTGTATCAGGCAAAAACGTTTGTTATAATGATCAATATAAAATAAGAAGATTGAGTGTAATAGACACATAAAAAGTATTAGACAACAAGCAACCAGATACCAAAATATATAGACGCTTACAACTAGAAGTCACCGTACAACCGTCAACAATGAGCAAAACCCATACCACTATTTCCTATCCGTTATGGCACAATACATTAGTTTTTTTTAATTTTCTTTAAACCTTACTATGATTTATCAAAAGTAACAAAAAAGTAAAATCAAAAGGAACCAGGCTTATAATTTGATATTTATTGACAATTTAAGACGCAAGTTTCGTCTACATCAGACTCATCAGTGAGACTCAGATTACAATAGTTATGAAGCCAAACAAATACAAGGTTGAGGAGCATTGAGGACCCGAAATTCAAAAACGTTATACAAAATATGGCTAAAGTAATATATGCCTAGGATAAGAAAATCCTTAGTATTTAAAAAAATCATAATTTTGTAAACAAGAAATTTATGAAAATGACAATACTGACTACTGGGCTAGTAATACCTTCAGGGACGAAACATCAACCAGTAGTGGCATCAAATGTACCATGCGTATAATCTAATACGCCAAACGAGCGTTTCGTCTACACAAAACTCATCACTGACGCTTATATATATATACACAAAAAAACATTAAAAATGTTTAATCTTCAAACATGTCAAATAAAGGCAAAAGTAGTATACCGCTGTTCGAAACTCGATTGAGTAAAAAAAAAATCTGGGTTACAAACTAAAACTGAGGGAGACGCATCAACTATATGAGGAGAACACCGACACAACATTAAAATGAAACACAAGAAACGATCTATGATATAACTATTGCCATATTCCTGACTTGGTACATAATGACTCAACACATAATAATTATAAATTCTGCATATAGCATCATTTTCCCCAATATAAGGAAAAAATTTTGTTTCGAAGGATAAAGGAAATATCAGTTTCTGTAAACCATACTCTTTATCAATATCTGGCAAATATTTTTGTATTAACATAGAAAATGTTAAAAGAATGATCTTCACTTAACACATTTTTTTTTAAATAGGAGTATTAAAAATTGTTTGAACCACTACGTATACTAATTTGAAGGCTTGCTATTGTATATCATAATGATTATTCAAGATTTTACATGTACAACATCAAAAAGTACATATTTTGCATAATTAACTTAATAATCGAAGAAAGTCTGTTACAAATCATATTTGCATAACATGTCAGAAGCATGGAAGTACTTTACCGAGCTTTAATTTACGAATAAACCAACAAATTTACAAACATTTCAGGACACATTTATAAATTTATGAAATCATAGAAGGATCAAAGTTTCTTGAAACTATTTTCATATCTATAACAGGTGAACATATTTGAATAGATGGCTAAACATGGGAACAGCATTACACAACTTCTATAAATCATATCTTGCTAAATGTAAGGTCAACGTATAATATCAATGAATAAAGGAATTACCTCTGCTTCAGAATTCATTGGTCTAAACGCTATGTATATCTATGTATATCTTCGAGAGGACTAACACTATTTATTTTAAGCAGATCTTAAGGAGTATAAGAAATTGAGTTAAATGCTACGTTTACTTTTTTTTTTTTATATTTGAGACACACTATCAAGCACAAACAATTACAGAATGGCGAATAACCAGATAACCAGATAAAGTAGTAGTATTTATTTCGTTGTCGCTTATTTCAGCTTTTGAAATACATGGTATGTTAGATATAGATCAATTCCAATAAAATACCAATGAATCAAATTTCATGCAGACATGTATCAAGTAAATTTTACATACATACCAGTGTTATACACATGTAAGATTGCACAATCGACCAAACACAGAAATAAATATACTAATGCATTGCTATATCGAAAATCATAACTAAGATTATCCTTGTTTAATCTTGTCTAACAATGTAGAAGTGTAGATCCACTACTGCATCAATAGCTTTTCAACATTAAATTAAACGTTTTGAGCTCAATCCCTCATGTGCCAGCTACGCTTGACTCCAAATTTTTCACTAGGGCTGTCAGTTTTACATACTGCATGTCGATAGTCAAAAGCCAAGATTAAAAAAAATAATGCTAAAAGTGGAGCTGAGTACCAATCAGACAATCACATTATGTAGAGAGGTAAACGTTTTTTAAACAACGACTCGTAAAACGTAAAATCGGTTACAATTGAATCCTCATGTTATAGATATTGAATATAGAATTTAAGTTTGTTTATTTTCTGGTTTGAAAGACTACACGCAAAGGCAATAATTAGCTGATGTGAAATATATTTTTAGAAGTGCAAATGTTTAACTTAAGATGAAAGATTTTGCACGCCTTTACAATGTTTGCATATTCAGTAAAATTGAACAAAACAAAACACCATATGTCAGGGAAACGGGGGAAAATTGGGGTGAAAACTTTGAGGAAATTTTTTTTTGAGGAAAAATGTTTTTTTCAGGAGAATTATTTTTTTCGAGGATAAACAAAGTTTATAGCTGGGGGCCTTTTATTGCTGACTATGCGGTATGGCCTCTGCTCGTTGTTGAAGGCCGTACGATGACCTATATTTGTTAATGTCTGCGTCATTTTTGTCACTTGTGGACAGTTGTCTCATTGGCAATCATACCACATCTTCTTTTTTAAAGTATTTGTGTTTCAATTTAGACTTATGAAATTTTTCTAAATCTGAAATTCGAATAAGGAAACAGAACTGGAATAAGGACATGAAAATCGAATAAGGAAATGGAAACCGAACAAGGAATGAAAATCAAAAAAGGAAATAGAAACCGAATAAGGAACTGAACATCGAATAAGGAAATAGAAACCGAATAAGGAAATAGAAACCGAATAAGGAAATGAAAATCGAATAAAGAAATAGAAACCGAATAAGGAAATGAAAATCGAATAAGGAAACAGAAACCGAATAAGGAAACGAAAATCGAATAAGGAAAAAGAAACCAAATAAGGAAATGAAAATAGAATAAAAAAACGGAAAAACAAATTTGAGAAGAAAAATTTTGAGGGAAAAAAAATAAAAAAAATAAAAATTATTTGAGGAAATAAAAATTTTGAGGAAAAAAGGAAACGTATCAACTATAAGAGGAGAACAACGACACAACAGAAACACAACATTAAAATGTAACACACAGAGAAACGATCTATGATATAACGTTTACCATATTCCTAACTTGGTACATAATGTAAGTAAGTAAGTAAGTAATAATTTATTATAGTGACATGTGTATCACAACATACATTTATACAATTATATACATAGCAATTTTATATTTACACCCGGCCCATTGGACCTATATGTCACTTTAAACAATATGATATCGTATCCGAAAACGTAAACATTTACAAAATAAAAATACAGAATTAGAAGTAAAGTAATGACTCAACACATAATGATTATAAATTCTGCATATAGCATCATTTTCTGCAATATAGAAAACAAATATTGTATTGAAGGATAAAAGAAATATCAGTTTCTGTAATCCATACTCTATATCAATATCTGGCAAATATTTTTGTGCCACAAAACCAGGTTCAACCCACCATTTTTTTTCTTTAAAATATGTCCTGTACCAAGTCAGGAATATGGTCATTTTTATATTATAGTTCGTTTCTGTATGTGTTAAATTTTAACGTTGTGTTTCTTTTGTGCCGTTTGTTTCCTCTTATATTTGAGTGTGAATTCACATTATTATAAGACGTGTAATGGTACTTTTCTATCTTAAATTCATTTATTAAGTTTTTATGTTATATTTGTTATTCTCATTGGATTTTGTCTAATGCTTAGTTCGTTTCTGTGTGTGTTACATTTTAATGTTGTGTCGTCATTCTCTTATATTTAATGCGTTTCCCTCGGTTTTTGTTTGTGACCAGGATTTGCTTTTTTCTATCGATTTATGAGTTTTTAACGTCGGTATACTACTGTTGCCTTTTTTTAAAAGAATGACCTTCCATTAATCCCATGTTCTTTGAATGCAAGCTCAACATATTATATTACCGAATAAAGTATGGTTCAGAAATCTGTGGTCTATACCTTGTATCATCGACAAACACATTTTTTTTCAAATAAGAGTATTAAACATTGTTTGAACCACTACGTATACTAATTTGAAAGCTTGGTATTGTATATAATAATGATTATTCAAGATTTTACATGTACAACATCAAAAAGTACATAATTATCATAATCAACTTGATAATAGAAGAAAACCAAATTCTGATACAAATCATATTTGCATAATATGTCAATATCATTGAAGTACTTTACTGAGCTTTAATTTACGAATAAACCAACAAATTTACAAACATTTCAGGACGCACTCATATATTAATGAAATCATAGAAGGATCAAAGTTTCTTGAAACTATTTTCATATCTATAACAGGCAAAAATATTTGAATCCATGGCTAAACATGGAAACAGCATTAAACAACTTCTATAAATCATATCTCGCTGAATGTAAGGTCAACGTATAATATCAATGAATAAAGGAAATACCTCTGCTTCAGAATTCCTTGGTTTATACGCTACGTATATCTATGTATATCTTCGAGAGGACTAACACTATTTATTTTAAGCAGATCTTAAGGAGTATAAGAAATTGAGTTATATGCTACGTTTACTTTTTTTTTTTATATAAGAAACAATTACAGAATGGCGATTAACTAGATAACAAGATAAAGTAGTAATATTTATTTCGTTGTCGCTTATTTCAGCTTTTGAAATACATGGTATGTTAAATATAGATCAATTCCAATAAAATACCACTGATTCAAATCTCATGCAGAAACTGTACCAATAAGATAAATTAAACCAAATCACTAACAAAGGTCAAGGACGACAATAGTCCCGTCGATTCCGAACATTTTACATAAATACTAGTGTAATACACATGTAAGATTGCACAATGAACCAAACATAGAAATAAATATACTAATGCATTGTTGTATCGAAAATCATAACTCAGATTATCCTAGTCTAGTCTTATCTAACAATGTAGGAGATGTAGATCAACTACTGCATCAATAGCCTTTCAACATTGATTTAAACGTTTTAAGCTCAATCCCTCATGTGCCAGCTACGCTCGACTCCAAATTTTTTACCAGGGCTGTCAGTTTTAAATACCGCATGTCGAAAGTCGAAAGCCACGATTAAACAAAATAATGCTGAAAGTGGATCTGAATACCAATCAGACAATTATATTATGTAGAGAGGTTAACGTTTTTTTAAACAACAACTTTTTAAACGTAAAATCGGTTACAATTGTGTCCACATTTTATAGATATTGAATATACAATTCATAATTGCTTTTTTTCTGGTTTGAAAGACTACACGTAAAGGCAATAATTAGCTGAATGTGAAATATATTTTTTAGAAGTGCAAATGTTAAACTTAAGATGAAAGATGTTGTACGCCTAAACAATGTTTGCATCATTAGTAAAATCGAACAAAACAAAACACCATATGTCGCTAATGATTTGTTTACACCTACAGCATTCCTCGATTAAATACTTTAATTTCCTGTGTTTTTTAAGTAGCCACTTCGTTTTAAAAGTTATCTTATTATCATTAGATCTGCTATTACAGAGTGTGGTAAGTGTTCATTTATTTTCTTAGAAATGAAAATCCATCTGATCTGAAAATGTCAGCTTTTGTTGTTTGTCAATGAATTTAAGTTGTTTGACACAATTGATACTTTATTTAGATTAAGAAATAATTCCTTCATGTCATGCTCTATGCTCATTTAAACATGGGTAGGCATTATATTTGTCGATATTTTACACTGAGCGTTAGCGAGGTGTAAAATGTGGTCAAATATAATGCCTACTCATGTTAAAATGAGCATAGAGCATGACATGAAGGAATTATTTCGATTCTAATAGGACAAATACAGTATTTTTATAGGTCGAAGCGTACGAAAATACCGTAATTTTTTTTAGCTGTTCCCGTTTCCTCCCCGAGGAGTCTGTACATTACATTTCATATTTGAAAAGTTTAAAATATACGAGCAGGGTAAATATATGTTGTTCGATATAACATATATTATAAAAGTTTATGTAAGCTACTTGAAAGTATATATTTTATAGGATAACGATGGAAATAACTTTAATATAAACAGTAAATTTGTGCGCATGTGCCAAACATATTTTGTGCTCATTAGAACACGGCTTTGGTTACAAAGCGTAATAAGGACGTCATATTAGAATTGATGGTATATGTATTATATCATTGTATATATAGTCCGTTGTGTAGCTCGTGGAATAATATAAATATTCCCAACTCTACTCCTCGACGTAGACGCAGTCATGGTCATCGTCATTATACATCACCTGCTCTGCATGATGTCTCTATTAATGATTTGCTGCCATATAAATACAAGCGGTTAATTATTACCCCTTTCAAAACTTGTGTTTCTGTTGTGTCGTTGTTCTCCCCTTATATTTGAAATGTTTCCCTCAGTATTAGTTTGTAACCTGGATTAGTTTTTTTTTATTTCAATCGATTTATGCATTTCGAAAAGTGGTGTACTACTGTTGCCTTTATTTATACCCTCTCAACATTTACCCCAGAGGAAATCCTGGATAATCATAGGTTTGTTCTATGTTCCCTTGGAATTTCAACCAAAGACGAAGAAGTGGATCTTCCATTACTGTATTGAAACCCAAACAACTTAAATGTCCTTACAAACGATATATTTCTGGTCTTTGAAGTGCTCCACAAAACCTTTTTCTAAATTGATAACATCTGTTTTATCAGTAATCAAAACCGGGTTTCAAAGTTATCGTGAAACTGCTTATTCTACAGGTGGCGTAATCCAAATACTCAAAGATCTGGTACATACAATTTAAGACTCTTTCATCTTGCTGTAGTAATACAAGATTAGACTTTTCTTACCAATTCCAAACTAAAGGACAAACTGAAAGAGTTGGTTTTGGTTTTTTTTCCATAAAAAGAAAAGACTAATGTAGATACAAGTATCTATTCTTAAGGAGGGATACATCCTACTTAGTACAGGATCACTCTGATTTAACAAAACATTTTCTTAAACTGAAGTTATCAAGATGCTTGATTTCTTGATAGACAACATATTTGTTACGTTTGGAGGACATGTTTTTGATCAGACTGTCGGCATTTCCATTGGAACAAATTGTGCTCCTCTTCCTGTCGACTTGTTTCTTTACTAATATAATTAGGAAGAAAAATAAGAACTAAGCAATATTCTGTGACTTTACTTTCCATTGTAAAGATAATGTTCTTTCCCTAAATGAGTCAAAAATTGGTGACTAGGTTGAACGCATCTATCCCATCGAACTAGAGATAAAGGATACAACAGATACAGTTAAGTCGACATCATATCTTGACTTACAAAACGTTACGACAAAAGAGATGATTACAGTTTCCCGATTGTGAACTTTCCATTTCTAAATAGCAACATTCCTGCAGCGCCCTCATACGGAGTATATATCTCCCAATTGATACGATATACCCGTGCTTGTATTTGCTATCATGATTTCATTAATAGAGGATTGATGCTCACATGAAAGCTATCTACCCAATAGTTCCAAATGGTGAAGATGAAAGCATCCCTTCGTAAATTTTACGGACGCCATCACGAGTTAGTTGACCATTATGGAATAACCGTTTCACAGATAAGATCGGAAATGTTTCTCACGTCGTAACTACAATGCCCTCCCCTTTTCATGAATGTGACCTACCGAATGTGACTATATACCGGTATTGTAAAAACATAAGCAACACGACGTGTGCCACATGAAAAGCAGGATCTGCTTACCCTTCAGGAGCACCTGAAAACACCCTGAGTTTTTGGTGGAGTTTGTGTTGCTTAGTCTATCGTTTTCTTTGTTTTTTTTTATGTGTACTATTATTTGTGTTTGTCTTTTTCATTTTTGGAAATGGCAATTTTCGAGCTATGCGTTTGACCGTCCCTCTGGTATCTTTCACCTCTATTTAACTTTTTTTTTTATATTTTTTTTTTTGTATTCATCATTGATTAACAGGCATTTACATACATTATCTATAGTGGCACATAATAAAGCAAGCGAGAAAAATAAGCATAATCAAGCAAAAAAGAGTAAACAAAAAATAATACTAATAATACGATATGATATAACGAAATATGGATGAAGTATAACATTTTCATCACAAAATATATAGTGATAATGGAAATTACATTTCAAGCACATCTATACATTATAATTCACTATTTAATTAATTAATGATTTTATCCCAGGGGTTCCAGTACATGTTATAATCTTTCACACTCATATTTTTTGAGGAAATATGTTTTTCTAAAATTAAGTTTTCTTTGATATAATTTTTAAGTCCCTCTATATGAGGTTTTTCCTCTCGCATCTTTGATCTGTATATAAAATACTTTACTAGTAGAATGACTTTATGTTTTATAAAATTTAGTTAATAGTTATCATAAAGACCAAACATGACTATATCTACATTAAGTGGAATTTCAATATGTGTTGTTTCAAAAATCCAGGCATTCAGGTGGTGCCAAATGTCTGCTACAATATGACAGCCCCACAATAAGTGTTCTATGCTTTCTGGTTCTTCCTTGCAAAATGTACATAAATTACACTGTACACGGTTCATCTTTAAAAGTAAAGTATTAGTACCTAAAATACGGTGAATAATTCGGTATTGAAACCCACAGAGCTTGGTATTGTTTTTAATTTTAGTGACACAGTTATGGATTTTTTTCCAATCCCCTACAACGTTATTCAATATACCCTCCCATTTTCGCTCAGCTGCTATTACAACTGGTATCGCACCTTGATTTAATATATTATACATGTCTTTTGAACCTTTGTTTGACTTGTTAATATTAAAAGGTAACAGAGCTTGTTGTTGTTTTTCCCTTTCATTGTTGATTCCCATAGATTGTAATCATTTTTTTTAATGCTACTTAAATACCATAAAATTGTAAAAATGTGGGTTTAAAAGTATATAGCTGTTCAAAATTTTGATAAGACAATATATTTCCTTGCTCATCTAGAAGGTCATTTACAGTCCATACCCCGTTTTGTGGCTAACTTCTATAATAAACACTGACGTTATCAATTTTAATGTTCTCATTATTCCATATAGATGAAGATATGAATTCCTCAAAATAGTGAGGATGTCGGAATCTCGACATGTTTTTCCAGGCACAAATAACTTCTTTCCAAAGATCGTTAACTAATTTTTTAACTCTATTTAACTTTACCGTTTTATTCACTGTTGTCAAATCTAAAGTTTCTTTATTTAATTTACAATTTCTGTGAGTTTGATTTTATTGTATTTTGGTTTATGTACTGATATTATCTGTTTTCATTGGTTTGTATAGAAAGCTTATTTGGTATTTTGTCTCTTTTTGTTTTACACCTTAGTAGACGATGTATTATTTCCAGAACGTTCCATGATTTATTTGATTGTTTAAAAGTATTTATATTTAAAAAGTCAGAATGTGAATTTATATTTTCAAACTCTTTTATGTCATTTTTTAGTAGCAATAAACAAAAAAAACTATGTCAATTAGACATGCTTTGATACTATATATGCCCTTGAATTTTTACTAGATAACATTTTTGTTCGCTTTGGAGATTCCGTAAATCGTCAGGCTATCGGAATTCCAATGGGGACTAACTGTGCACCACTTATTGCGGACCTGTTTTTGTATTGCTATGAGTTAGAATTTATGGCAAAAATCAGCAAAGACCCATCGAAACAACATCTGATAAACAAATTTGATAATACTTTTAGATATTTGGATGATATTTTGGCTCTCAATAATGACGACTTCAGTATGTTTACTAAAGAAATTTATCCTGTTGAACTTACTTTAAATAAAGCTAATACTAACAATGACCAGTGCCCTTTCCTCGATCTTAATATCTATATCACAAACGGAAAGCTTAATACTAAAATTTATGATAAAAGAGATGATTTTTCATTACCTATCGTTAATTATCCATATTTAGACGGTGACGTTCCCTTGTCACCATCTTACGGTGTATATATCTCTCAACTTGTACGACTCGCTCGTGTATGTAACAATGTTTTAGATTTTAGCGAGAGAAATTTGTGTATTACTGAAAAATTATTACACCAGGGTTTTCGATATCACAAACTAGTCAAAACATTTACTAAATTTTATCATCGGTATAAGGACATCATTCGTAAATATAGCTCAACATGCAGACTTCTTATACGTTCAGGTATTTCACATCCAATTTTTTATGGAAATATTCTTTATAAAGCACAAAAATGTCAATATTCAACTCAGAAACTAACAAAACCTTTACATAGACTTATTAAGAAGGGATATAGTTACGATACTGTTGTCAGGTCATTAAAGATTGCATATTTTGGCGTTAATATTGATTCACTTATAGGGTCTTTGCATCGGAACTAAACACATTTATTCAAAAACCAGTTGTTGGCATGACATGGGTTATGTTCTTCTCATATATGTTATGATGGTATGATACTAAACCCCTTACGGCAAGGATTGTGCCAGATATTCATATGATGAAATCATAATCTTTCAATCAGTTTAATTGAAGTCTGGAGCTGGCATATAGGTTAACTGCTAGTAGTCTGTTGTTATTTATGTATTATTGTCATTTTGTTTATTTTCTTTGGTTACATATTCTGACATCAGACTCAGACTTCTCTTGAACTGAATTTTAAATGTGCGTATAGTTATGCGTTTACTTTTCTACATTGGCTAGAGGTATAGGGGGAGGTTTGAGATCTCATAAACATGTTTAACCCCGCCGCAATTTTGCGCCTGTCCAAAGTCAGGAACCTCTGGCCTTTGTTAATCTTGTATTATTTTAATTTTAGTTTCTTGTGTACAATTTGGAAATTAGTATGGCGTTCATTATCACTGAACTAGTATATATTTGTTTAGGGGCCAGCTGAAGGACGCCTTCGGGTGCGGGAATTTCTCGCTACATTGAAGACCTGTTGGTGACCTTCTGCTGTTGTTTTTGCTATGTTCGGGTTGTTGTTTCTTTGACACATTCCCCATTTCCATACTCAATTTTATATTGAAATAAGAAGATGTGGTGTGATTGCCAATTATTCTATCCACCAACATTATCCACCACAAAAAAATCCAAACCGTATGGTCAGCTATTAAAGAATCCGAGATGAGCATATGTCAAATTTGATGTGTTTTGTCATTTGATTTTGCCATGTGATTATGGACTTTTCGATTAGATTTTCCTCTGAGTTGAGTATTTTTGTGATTTTACTTTTTACAAGAATTCTTTTACTCATATCAAACATATAAATAAGAATAAAATACTCTATGACTGACAAACATGAACAAAAGCAGGTACATTGAAGAGAACGCAGGAAAAAGTGATTTTGAAATAATCCTACAAAATTACATCAGAAATTATTTTCTTTACTAATAAAGCGGACAGAAGAAAAAATATTTCAATGCATTTGTTTTAAGCATTGTGTAATATTTAGTTGAACGAAAAGTCAAATTCAAATTTCAGCAACAACATATAGCACTGTTCTTGGCATCCCTGTAAACAGTGCAAATTCTAAATCAACTCCATCTTCAAGCATAAGCTGTCTTTTTGAAAAAACTAAACCTGTCTGTTTGGCTGTTTATGGTTACTATGAACCTATATATAAGCATATTTTAGGAACCTGAAGCTAACAGTCAAAATTTATCTTTTAATGCATTCATGTAAAAAAGCACATGTTACTGAGTGACAATTCCCCGCTAAATATCCTTGAACATATAATCAATGTTTACAAATTTCCGTTTTAGTATTACAGTATCATGATGAAATTGTGTTGCTTGATTGTAATCATCCTCTGCACAATTCATGTTTCTACTTGCGAAAGTAAGTATTCTTTATGTTTTATGTATGAAATAAACTCATCATAGATACCAGGACTAAATTTAGTCTATACGGCAGACGCGTGTTTCGTCTTCAAAAGACTCATCAGTGACGCTCGAATCCAAAAAAGTTCAAAAGACCAAATAAAGTACGCAGTTGAAGAAATACTTGTATCAAGTCTGGAATATGACAGTTGTTGTCCTTCCTTTTATGCGTTTTTTTCATTGATTTTGACATTTGATTTTCGAATTTTCCGTTTTGAATTTTCCTCGGATTTCAGTATTTTTGTGATTTTCCTTTTTACTACTGTTGCCTTTATATAGTTACCTGTATGATATCTCGATATGGGTCAGGCTGAATCTAAGACAATGAATGCTTCCTTAATTTAAATTCGAGTCAAAAATATAAATAACTTAAATTAATGTTTCTTTTAATTAAATCTATTATATGAAACATTCACCTCACGTTAAAAATAAAAGTATATGTTATTATAAGAGGTTTGGTTTCCAATTGATATGAACCTATTTTACTTTCCATAAACTCATTGCTGCAATAAAGAATTTAACTTTAAGAGTATGACTAAATCAGGTTGTTTTCCTAATAAAAGCTTTTGTTCTTATTGTATAATGCAGATTGGATCTCATAATGTCACATTGTATTTAAGAACTTTACTCTTTAGCACTTACTCAAAATTGTCTTGCTTTACATGGGAGATGTGGACGGAAAGGTCTTACTTGCGAAAATGTGTTTGGTAGAATGTGGCCAAACAAAATAGGAAGATGTTGCAATGGAGGACCATGTTGTGAATGTAAGTAAACAAATAAAGCATGATCGAGAGTTCTTGTCCCTTCTATTCAAAAATGTAACATAGGCAAAAGATCATGTTCTAAAATAAAATTTAACAATATAGAAAGTAGCATATTAATCTATTGTAATAAAAAAATCATAATATCTAATAAAATTTGTAGATTTAGCTAACAAAGTCCTTATAGTTGTATTCGTTTATAATGGAAAATTGTTTAAACGTTTAATAAGCCACAATTAAAATTGCATGCTCTCTGTGATTTATATTAGATAACTCTGGCTAATTTCCCAATCAATCTATCATGAAGGGAAGATAAATAATTCGACTATCATTTATAGTCTTTTTTTCAAAAATGATAAACGGTTCTTTATATTGGTATGTAATCATTTTAAACGTTTATATTCGTTCATCAATGTTTTTGGTACACCAATAACATGAATAACAAAAACTGAAATATACTGAATTGATACATTTTGTAATTATTCAAAATTATATCAGAAACCTATACTTAATTATAAAATAATGAACTTTTTAAAGGGAGACAATACTCGCATAACTTTTTTTCGAATTGGCACATAATACGAAGGAATGTGTCTCTTGCATACAAATGACACATCAGTATAATTAATTAACTGTGCATTCGTGCTCCACTTTTAATGAAGATTCTAAATTATAAATATAACCGAAAGTTGTTAATCTATAGGAAAGTGAAGACTAACGAAAGCTAACCCACTGTAAAAAATATTTCTTTGAAATCTTTTTAACCTTCCTCAGAAAAATGCTCGAGCCATTTGACTTTCAAACCTCATTTTCTTCTCAAAGTGTAAGACGCAATAAAAACCGTATGCTTACCCCAAAACAGATTCAAAAGTCCTGAACATTTCGAAAAATCACAAGTACATGTTAAAATCCGACTAAGTACCTATATTCCGATATCGTCAGGTAAATATGCTATAAAAAGCAATATTTTATCGTCTTTGAATTAAACGTACATATTTGACACCATTTATCAAATTATGTTAACAAAAGAATATAACAAAATTATTAAGGTGCTCAAACAATGGCGATATTATATACTAGTTTTTACATTTTTATGGAAAAACATGGCCGATAATGTATACACTTGCTTGGGTATTAAATTTGAGTCATCATGAAGGATACACCAGAAGAATATAATTAAATTGTAAGAAGTTAATTTCTAATTTCTGCTAAGTTTCAGAGATCAATGCCCTTAACTTAATAAACATATTTTGGACAATAACGATTTAAACGCGTCACGATTTGTTTTATGTGGTCTGGAAAGAGTAAATAATTGGAATCATTTAGCAATTAGTCCTATAGTTGCCTACTTTTTCTGCAGTTTTGCCTGCGTGTCAGATTTTATGTGATTCTTATGACCAATGTCATGGTTCGAGACCACAGACGACCTGCTCTTTCTGAATAATATGTTTACAGTATGTTGTACAACATATGGGATACATTATATCAAAATGATTGAAAATTTCATCTGCTCTAATTAAAAATATGGACAATTTTAACAGTTATGTTAAGGGGATTCAGAAAACTTTAGACAGCTTCTGAAATGCTAATTTTTAACCATTTTCAGCTGGACCAAATCACTAGTCTTGAACAAAAATTTAGATATATAAACTTAACACTGCACGAAATGATGCATTTAATATAAATTAAATGCATATATTATGCATATTAAATTTCAAATTACAAAAAATATTATGCATTTACTTCGCTGGAAATTTTTTAATTTGATATAGATTTAAACTAAATTTAAAATTGCAAATTTTTCCCAAATTTCAACCTAGTTTAAAGGTATTTTTAAATCTAAATAAATTTCAAATTTCAAGAATTTAAATATAGACTAAATTTGAATAAATTTCTAATTTAAAGATTTTTTTAATATAAATTAAATTTCAATAAATTTCAAATTTAAAAAAGTTTTAATATAATTTCAATTTTAATAAATTTCAGATTTAAAGATAATTGAATGTAAATTTAATTTGAATAAATTTCAAATTTAAATATAAATTAAATTTGAATAATTATGTAATTTAATTACATGTAAATTCAAATAAATTTCTTGTTTATGACTTATTCAAATTAGAACTTCCATCAAATTTAATGCAGTTTAAAGTCAATATAAATCCTGTATAACTGATGTATTTACAGTAAAACAATAGTGCAAATGAAAAATAAAGAAAAGGCAGAATTTTCCCCTCTGCTTTTTTTTGGGGGAAAAGGGATGTAGGGGATTTATTTTTACTTTAACCCAAATATCTGGTTTGGAAATATCTAATTAAATACAAAATAAAAATTAGGAAAAACAGGAAGTTTCAATGATTATAATTTTGTAGCTACTGAACAAATAAAATTGATCCTCCAACTTTTCTGATCCATATTTACAAAGTATAAATTTGAAAGGCATGGATTGCTGCTCTGTTTATTTACAGTAGAATAATATTTGTGGTTTCAAATGGCAATGTGCAAATATATAATTTGTCAGTAACATTGAAGACATTTTTTTTAAGATATAACTTAAACTACAATCCAAAGAATACACAATCATTTGCAAAGCTCAATACCATTTTGTAAGTATGCTTTTACCTATATTTAAAGAATGGCACTGCATCTGAATTTGTATAAGAACTTGAAGGGTTAAAATCTAAGACATACAAAAAGCACAAACACCAGATATAAACTATAGGACAAGGTTATCTCTATGTGTGATTTGGATTTTGACAATTGCAGCAATAAATAATACAGGAGATAACAAAAACTTTCGGACAAAGCATAACCATACACAACAATTTCTAGCATTTTCTTATTGTCATCCTGTCTTGGGCATAGTTATTTTCATCACTTCTAATCAGGTCAGAATAATAAAAAACAATTTTGAATTATCTCCCTTTGTATATACTTCAATAAAAGAAACAAAGTATCTAACAAATTAATATATATGGTTAAAAGGAAGTAAATATAGATCGCTGGCGCCACCTAGATTTTACATCCAAGATAATAGGTAGAAGTAAATTTATTTTCTGCTGCCTTGGTAATTAGAAATTAAAATTGAAATAGTGAGAAATGAGTGTTGGCCATTGGTGTAGAAATAGCGAGAAATTTAGAGAAAACTCTCTAAGACTAGCAAGATTTTCTGTGCCAAATTAAGCAAGGGGTGTTCTTCATTCATACTATTTCGAAAATTCCGGAACCGTTGAGTACCCTTAAAAAATGCCATTTTTCTATCAAAAAAGCTGCGGCACCATATGTGTTTGACCATTGCAATTACACCCAAAAGTGTTGATACTTCAGAATTCGAATTTTTTTTTTAATGGATCTTTGATAGTGAAAAGGCAGGACCAAATAAGGCTACCATTGTCGCCTATGTAAATAATTACTTCCTTGTAACCATATATAAGTCATATCAGTTTTATTAATTAAGTCTAAAAATGTATATTTTACTTAATATACATATCGATAACGCTGATACAAATACATGTAGTATCAAAGCATGTCCAATTGACATAGTTCTTTTGTTTGTTACTACTTCAAAATGACCTAAAAGAGTTTGAACATATGTATTCGCAATCTGACATTTAAATGCCCAATTAATTAGGGATGTGAATTTTCCCTTAATACCAATATGAGGCAAAGTGGTATATAGGGTAGAAAAATCTAAAGTTTGAACAGATACAGAATCACCAATATATGCATGCGATTTCTCAAGTACTACCAACGAATTTTTTTACACTCCAAAAGTAATTAATTCCACTATTTTCAAAGGCCTTTTTTGAACAATTTAACATCAGATTTTTGATTGTACCAAGTGTACTTATAAGTAGAATAGACAATTTCGTACTGAAACAATGGCTTGAAGATGAAATAAATCTATATTTGTGAGGTGTTTTGTGTAGCGTCGGAAGCCAGTCCATAGTTTGGACTTTCATTGTACTGGGTTCTGCTTGTAAAGAAGTAGCTAAAAGTTTGTGTTTGTTATAGATGTCTGTTTCTGAAAATGAAGTCATTTGGAATGTTTACTTACATATATTCTGAATGGAAAGGCTACGTTCTGCAATGATAAAACCATAGATACAAGAGGTAGAACTCAAAGTTGCAACACCTGCGGCATTCTTTAAATTACGTTGCTGCATTTGACATTTCACGAAATATGATTACGTTTGTGGATAAAAAGTTTCACCGCGGTCCAATAGTTGGAAAGTATTCGCCGGTCCAATAGTCCGACGCTTACAATTTAAAACAAATAATTGAAATGTTGTGTACTTATTTTATCTATACTAATACCATGTGTTCCAACTAATAATCAACTCATATTGTGTCATATTAATAGTTTCATGTGTTCCAACGAATCATCAACTCATATTGTGTCATATTCATAGTGTCATGTGTTCCACATAATAGTGTCGTATTAATAGTACCATGTATTCAAATTAAGGTGGTACCTAACACTACAGGGAGATAACTCTGTAAAATCAGCTAAACGTTTTAATTACGTATTATTAAGCTTCTCAATGATCAAAATACGAGTTTGTCAAACTGCTATATAACCAGTGTAATTTTTCTGATAAAACGGTTGGTTCAAATTTTTTGAAATTTTTATATTTTTGTAAAAGGATCAAAGTAAATACTTTGTCAAAATTTTAAGAAAATTAAACGAGCCAAATTCATTTTAGTTAAAGTGTTAGGTACCACCTTAATGATCAACTCATATTTTGCAGTGTTCCAGCTAGGATTTGAAAATAGAGGGGCGCGTTTTGAAAAAAGGGCACTTTAGCGCGTTCTCACTGAAAAAAATCAAATACTTAATGAAATATTTTTAGAAAGCATGTAGCTAAGTTAATTACTCTATACTATGATATACAAGTTTAAAAACAATTATTTAGAACATATAAGTTAAAATCAAACTTGGAGCACTAATAGTCATTAATACATGTATATTCATTTCTCTTTCAGAACTACAGATTGTTCAAAGAAGAGTTCAAATGCAAATAAATAATATACAACATTGACAAGTCTTCTGTTTTTCGTTTTGAAGAAGGTTGTAACACATTGATCAAGATTTTTTTTCAAATTTAGTTTCATCACAGTTTAATTTTACAGTTGATATTTTTGTTAATGTGTGTGTTTTCAAGTTTGCCCTGTGACTTGTCTTTATCAATTTGACCTGAGAGAATATTCTCTCCACCTCTGCTGTTCTGAGTGGTTGTATAATGGCAACACTGAATAGTTTTGCGCAACAAGAGGGTACATAGATAATAGGTTTTTATCCTTATGACAAGGTGAATGAAATAGCTCTAGCAGACTAGGTAAGGAACGATCTGTAAGTTCTGCTGATGACACAAGAGCTATAAAGTCCTGCCATTGAATAAGGAGAGTTTCAGGGTCCATGTCAAATGTATTTGCCAGAGCTTCTATCTCTGTATAACCATACATGGTTTCAATGTTGTCTGTTCCTGTAAGGTCTTAAATGGCCATTTATATTTTCAATTAATCCATTGAGAAAGCACTCTCTGACTTTAGTGTCAAAATCTACTGGGGTGTCATAGCACCAGTACCACCATGTGTTCCAACTAGTTGCCCTGAAGGATACATCTTTTCAAATGACTTAACAGCTAGTACTAACTGTTACTTCTTCAGTGGAAATGATGAGCAGAGTTGGGCTAATGTTTTGGTGAGTATATTTTATCTTATATCAGATAAGATAATAAGTAAAATTACAAAAAAATGAACTCCGAGGAAAAACAGAAAGTCTGTGGCAAAATGGCAAAATCAAAAGCGCAAAAAACAACAAAAGAATAGACATCAACACCTTATCAGAGTAGGTTTGATCTAAGATTATAAAAGATGGTTCACGAAATATTTACAATCAATTAATTGCAAAGCATTGATTACTAATTGAGGCATATGTGTTGCCGTTTAAAAGACCTTCATTTTATACACGACGGGTGCCACATGTGGAGCAGGATCTGCTTACCCGTCCGGAGCACCTGAAATCACCCCTAGTTTTTGGTGGGGTTCTTGTTGTTTATTCTTTAGTTTTCTATGTTGTGTCGTGTGTACTATAATAATTGTTTGTCTGTTTGTCCTTTTCATTTTTAGCCATGGCGTTTGTCAGTTTATTTTCGATTTATGAGTTTGACTGTCCCTCTGGTATCTTTCGTTCCTTTTCTATAGCATTGTACTTTAAACATCGTTAAAACATGTATATATTATGGATAGCAAAATTTTTTTATAGAAAGTAAAACAAAAAAAGACACATAATTACTTTCTCACTTGTATTAGACTTGTTATATTTAAAAAATCATAAAATCTAATCCTACACATATTTACACGAAGATAATTGATGGAGGTACTTACAAAGTCTAAAATACTTCCATATCTAAGAGAAAAACTCACAAATCGAAAACGCAATGGCTAAAATAGAAAAAAGACAAACAGACACACAGACACACAGACAAACAATAGTAAATAAAACTTTATATATAAAAAAATAAAAACAATGCTACATTAACCCCACCAAATACTTGAGGTGATCTAAGATACTCTGAAAGGGTAAGCGGATCCTGCTCGATATGTTGCACCCGTCGTGCTGCGTTATCGTGCTTTTCTATTTTGAAGGCATCAAGTAAATCAAATCAACAGTTGTTGACGGTTGCCATTAGTCATAACTATTTTAGGCGAAAACAAAACACAGCAAATATAAGAGGGATACAAATTAACAACACAAATACTGAACTACTGCAAAAACATAACGTATAATGGTGTGTTAACTAGAATTATGATATAAATGCAGATATTAGATATGTTTCTTGTTTCGAAATTTTAGAATACATGTAGGATGAAAGGTGCCTACCTATGGAAGCCAAATACCGTAGCAGAAGCTATTGCTGTTAAGAATATGACGGGTTTCGGTAAGGAATGAGTTATTAAGTAATTTGTTATTGTGCAATGTTTAGTAGATATAGGAAGATGTGGTGTGAGTGCCAATGAGACAATTCTCCATCCAAATAACAATTTATAAAAGTAAACCATTATAGGTCAATGTACGGCCTTCAACACGGAACCTTGGCTCACACCGAGCAACAGGCTATAAAGGTTCCCAAAATTACTAGTGTAAAACCATTCAAACCAACGGTCTAATCTATATAAAAAAACGAGAAACGAGAAACACGTATAAATTACATAAACAAACGACAACTACTGTACATCAGATTCCTGACTTAGGACAGTGCAAACATTTGTAGCGGGATTACACGTTTAAATGGTACCAAACCTTCTCCCTTTTTCTGAAACAATAGCAAAACATCACAACATAGAAAAACACACGATAAAATATCAATTAGCAGGCTTAACTCAATCAAAAAACGTAAATTAACACACTATGAACGAATAAATTTGATCTGCGATATATGAATGCAAATGCACAGTTAATAAAATATTAGGGACAAACTTTCAAGGCCAAAAAGCAAACAAACAAGTCCAAACAAAATAAGTGCATTGTTGTAATTAAAAGAAAAATGACTATTCATTGATTAACACATCGGTAATTACTTGTTCTTAGAACGCGTGTAAATTTTTCTGAATCCGTTTTAAATCGTTATTCTTTAATTAACATGTATCGAGACAAATATTGTTTTATTGGCAGTGGGAAAAATGCAATAATATAGCAGATAAAGATTAAGATAACCTTTTCTTTAAAATAGTAGGAAAACTGTAAGAACTTCAAATGAGCTTAAATAATTAAAAGAAGATGCAATTATATTACGATAAATGTTTCAGTTCATATCGTCGAATGTATGGTGTCCTACTACCAACTCAGAGCAACAAGGCATTTCAAAAATCTTGATTTGAAACTATTAGTTGAATATCTAAGCTAATGAGTCTTTTGTTAATGTTGCAGTATGATGAAAAAACTCTAAAATCTTGAAAAATCAGTATTGGACGCGAAATTACTTATAATAATATGTTTCAAGTTAAGTTATTCTTCGCGGAAAAGGGTGGGTTTTTTTGTAACAATTGGCTCTACAATAACAACGTCCAACCACCTTCCCGCCCTTTACAATATTATGTGCCGGTGTTGCATTTCATCCGATTGAAAATTCTGATTCTTTTGATAGATCTACTTCAATAAAAAAAAATAAGGACGATCCACATCACCCAAATCATACTTTCGTAAATCTAGAACCTATATTTAAACTACATCACCTCTTTATGGAAGGTTTTCAAAGGGGATGCGAAATTTCAATAATTAACTAAGCCAAAACTATGTTAATTTTCTAATAAAAGCTCATAATCCTATCTGATAAAAAAAACCCAGTGCAACTAAATAAAGCCATTTACTAACGAATCTCAGAGCAAGACCTATTGATTCAACAGGCTAAGCGTCTTCTTCCATCAGAACCAAATTGAATATTTAAGCAGAATTTTTCAAACGTTAATATGAGAAATTACCAGTCACCGAATTTCGGGATGTCGGGATTTAAATTTATTTAAATTCTAGACCTCGTGATTTCGTGTTTTTAAGCCCGGGATTTCGGGATCAGGACCCCTCAGACCCCCCCCCCCCTTTTCTCAGTAAAGACAAATTATACACAGATTTAAATGTGTATAATAACTCACCAAAGGATCTTTTATCCATTTACATTTCTAACTGTTTTGTTCACGCATCGTTGTCAATATAATCGAATTTTATGCGACTGTCATACAAGTGAGAGGTTAAGCTAGCTATCAAACCAGATGCAATCCACCTTCTTTTTTACATAAGAACATGCCTGTACCAAGTCAGGAATATGACAATTGTTGTTCATTTGTCTAATGTGTCTGAGCTTTTGATTTTGTCATTTTTTAATGGACTTTCCTTTTTGAATTTTCCAAGCAGTTCAGTTTTTTGGTGATTTTACTTTTCACAGTTGTTTTAAAATAAATTACCTCGAGCAATATAAAATTATCACTCATAATCGAACATTTAAAGACCAAAAAAAAATGAGTCATAACAATCCAATTCTTTTTTAGGAAACAATGTAGATATATGGACAGGTCTTTATAGTCCTACAAGTGACGAGAATTTGAATTTGTCGATGCTAGTGGTGCTTTTACATTGGATACTCTCCCATTTGAAGAACGTAAGTGTTGCCTTTTAAGATAGTTATTATGTAGTAAATTATGACTGGTGGAGTTGTTGTCTCTTTGACACATTCCCCATTTTGATTTTCAATTTTATGAATTTTTATGAATATTTACCGAGTTTGTAATAATATGAGCAACACGAAATATATAGGAATCAAACAAACACTGAGAGAATCGAATGGCCAACAAGGAACAGGCCGGTTGCGTGTACTACCATACATGCATCATCCATCGTGCAAATTCACACTCAGTTCAAAATTCCCATTCGGGAAAATGACGCAACCGCTGAAAAACAGATTGGACGAGTATTTTGTTATTTAAAGATCAAAGATTACAAAACTATCGCTAATGAAGAGGTCTTCTACTGAAACACGGGTGCAGATAATATATAATTAGTACACTCCTGCTCGTACCTATACTGATATACTGGTGCAGTTTATATGCAATTAGAACACTCCTGCTCGTCCCTCTACTGAAATACTTGTGCAGTTTATATGTACTTAGAACACTCCAGCTCGTCCCTCTACTGAAACACTGGTGCAGTATATATGTAATTAACACACTCCTGCTCGTCCCTCTACTGAAATACTTGTGCAGTTTATATGTACTTAGAACACTCCTTCTCGTCCTTCTACTGAGACACTGGTGCAGTATATATGTAATTAACACACTCCTGCTCGTCCCTCTACTGAAATACTTGTGCAGTTTATATGTACTTAGAACACTCCTGCTCGCCCCTCTACTGAAATACTTGTGCAGTTTATATGCAATTAGAACACTCCTGCTTTTCCCTCTACTAAAACACTGGTGCAGTTTATATGCAAGTAGAACACTCCTGCTCGTACCTCTACTGAAACACTGGTGCAGTTTATATGCAAGTAGAACACTCCTGCTCGTACCTCTACTGAAACACTGGTGCAGTTTATATGCAAGTAGAACACTCCTGCTCGTAACTCTACTGAAACACTGGTGCAGTTTATATGTAATTAGAACACTCCTGCTCGTCCCTCTACTGAAATACTTGTGCAGTTTATATGTACTTAGAACACTCCTGCTCGTCCCTCTACTGAAACACTGGTGCAGTATATATGTAATTAACACACTCCTGCTCGTCCCTCTACTGAAATACTTGTGCAGTTTATATGTACTTAGAACACTCCTGCTCGTCTCTCTACTGAAACACTTGTGTAGTTTATATGTACTTAGAATACTCCTGCTCGTACCTCTACTGAAATACTGGTGCAGTTTATATGCAATTAGAACACTCCTGCTTGTCCCTCTACTAAAACACTGGTGCAGTTTATATGCAAGTAGAACACTCCTGTCCGTCCTTCTACTGAAACACTGGTGCAGTTTATATGCAATTAGAACACTTCTGCTCGTCCCTCTACAGAAACACTAGTGCAGTTTATATGCAAGTAGAACACTCCTGCTCGTCCCTCTACTGAAACACTAGTGCAATTCATATGTAATTAGAACACTCCTGCTCGTCCCTTTACTGAAACACTGGTGCAATTTACAGGTAATTAGAACACTCCTGCTCGTCCCTCTACTGAAACACTGGTGCAGTATATATGTAATTAACACACTCCTGCTCGTCCCTCTACTGAAATACTTGTGCAGTTTATATGTACTTAGAACACTCCTGCTCGCCGCCCCTCTACTGAAATACTTGTGCAGTTTATATGCAATTAGAACACTCCTGCTTGTCCCTCTACTAAAACACTGGTGCAGTTTATATGCAAGTAGAACACTCCTACTCGTCCCTCTACTAAAACACTGGTGCAGTTTATATGCAATTAGAACACTTCTGCTCGTCCCTCTACCGAAACACTAGTGCAGTTTTTATGCAATTGTAACACTCCTGCTCGTCCCTCTACTGAAACACTGGTGCAATTTATATGTAATTAGAACACTCCTGCTCGTCCCTCTACTGAAACACTGGTGCAGTATATATGTAATTAACACACTCCTGCTCGTCCCTCTACTGAAATACTTGTGCAGTTTATATGTACTTAGAACACTCCTGCTCGTCCCTCTACTGAAATACTTGTGCAGTTTATATGTACTTAGAACACTCCTGCTCGTCCCTCTACTGAAATACTTGTGCAGTTTATATGTAATAAGAACACTCCTGCTCGTACCTCTACTGAAATAGTGATGCAGTTTGTATGCAATTGCAACACTCCTGCTCGTTCCTCTACTGAAACACTGATGCAGCTTATATGTACTTAGAACACTCCTGCTCGTCCCTCTACTGAAATACTTGTGCAGTTTATATGTAATTAGAACACTCCTGCTCGTACCTCTACTGAAATAGTGATGCGGTTTTTATGCAATTGTAACACTCCTGCTCGTTCCTCTACTGAAACACTGGTGCAGTATATATGTAATTAGAACACTCCTGCAAGTGAATTCTGTTATAATATTTGTCGAGTTTTGATAAAGAGGCTAAAAATACAAAAAAAGGCTTCAAACTCATAAGTCGACTATAAATTGACAATGTCATGAAAACAAAGACAAAAAAACTAACATCAAAATAAACACAACATAAAAGACGAAGACGGAAAAACACGAATTCTACCAAAAATCCGTAGGTGGCGCCACCACATTCTGTACGTATGTGTCTGTCCAAAGTCAGGAGCCTGTCATTCAGTGGTTGTCGTTTGTTTATGTCTTACATATTTGTTTGTCGTTCATTATTTGTACATAAATCAGCCGTTAGTTTTCTAGTTTGAACTATTTTACATTGTCATTTCGGAGCCTTTTACATCTGACTATGCGGTAATGGCTTTGCTCATTGTTGATGGCCGTACGTCGACCTATAATTTCTGTGTCATTTGGTCTCATGTTGAGAGTTGTCTCATTGGCAATCATACCACATCTTTTTTTTTATATTGATACTTTTTATGAGTTTCCTTGCAGTCGTTATTTATCAAATATTTGTTTCTGTTAAGTTGTTTTTATCTTGACTTTCTATTCAGTCGTTATTTACCATTTTTTTTCTATTATGCCTGAACCAGACAGGAATAATACAAATTGTCTCTCATTCGTTTGATGTGTATGAACTTTTTATTTTGTAATTTGACAAAAGGCCTTCTGTATTTTTGTTTGTTTGTGTTATTATGTTATTTCGCATTGATTTTCACATTGTTTCAGGTGATGGAATAGATAACGATGACTGTGTGGAAATTGAATTCAAACGTATTATATGGAACCTTCCGCCTCTTGGGTGGAACTGGGATGACGATCCTTGTGATAAAACCCAGCGATATATGTGCGAATTTCCAATGGTTAGTATGAACAACCTTTTAGGAATGTTGTGTTTAGAAAACTGTATACCTTTTGTAAATATCACACCGAATCAATCAAAATCAAGTACGCGCATTAAAATTTATTTCAATTTAATTCTAATTTCAAGATGGCCGCCGTGAAGAAATACTGAATGTGATGTCTAGTCTCTGATCTGCTTTATGACACCATAACATGCATAAAGAACGGTTGTGCCTAATCCTATGCTGTGCCTAATCCTATGCGTGTATCTCCATTTGCGCAATAATGTCAATACCCGGTACCAAGCATCCACACTACATAACGAAAAAGCATAAGCAAAAATACATTAATTTCTGAAGAGTCTTTGCTCACTCATAAAACTTTAAAAAAGAGGTATTAGAAACATCACGGTACTTCATTTATAATAAAAGACTTGTTTTGAATATAGGTGTAAAACAACCATTCATTATTCCTATTAGTCCTTGTTAAATTTGCACTTTTCTAAACCATGTGCACATTTTATCTTTGTTTCAAATAATGAAATACTTGACATTAGCAAAGTGTTATCCTGTCTAGTACTTAAGACAAAATTTTATATAAAACATCATTGCATAATAGAAAATAACCTTCACTGGAAGTTTTCTAATCAAACATTCGCCTTTTTTTCTTGTGTACTATAAGCTAGCTTGTGTCATGTGTACTATTGTTTTTCTGTTTGTCTTTTTCATTTTTAGCCATGGCGTTGTCAGTTTGTTTTAGATTTATGAGTTTGACTGTCCCTTTGGTATCTTTCGTCCCTCTTTGATTAATCATGTAACCTCAACTTTCATAAATATTCTAAAGAAACACCATATAAAAAAATGATGATGCTTTGGAACACCTAAGACATATGTTTATGGCACAGCAAATTTTCCTGCAATGAAATGGGTCAACATTTACAATTAATTCTCCATAGGCGGTAATGGTAACGTTTTCCTCCGTTGCTCAGTCCATATCGTTTACTTGAACATGTATGATGGCTCATATCGAAGCTAATACATTTATACATGTCTGGTTAAATTTTCGGGGTGGCAAGTGAGATTACTTTTTTCGCAAATTGCTGGATCCCGGGAGATAGTTAAAAATGTCACTCTCCCCTGATCATAAGGTTCAATAAAAAAATTGTCCTTTCTAATCATTTATTTTAGGTCAAATCTACGTATTTCTTTTCTCATCACATCAGCTCTATAAAACAGTTCTTATTGTTCATGTATGTCCATTTTTTAAAATCACAGCATCCACAATTGTATGGCGGACTAATATTTTTTTTAATTACGTCATCTGAGTTCATCATCTCAAGGTCCATTAGGGATCCTGACCCAAACGTAGGATTTTTTCTACAACTGTCAAATTCAAGGGAACATTGTTTTCAACCCTTTTTCATTTGTAACCGGATGTGACGTTCTGTGATTTGTTGGTATGTCATCTATGACATTTATTAAATAACTTATTTTAAGGATAACTAACAATTACAAAAACGAATCCTTTCATGTAATATTTTTGTGAGCAGTTGCATTTTGCGTCTGTGAAAATAGAAACTAAGTCGAAAGGAAATTTTACGAATTTCAAACATATTGATACCACTGCTGGTGGACGTTTCGTCCCGGAGGTAATCACCAGCCCAGGAGTCAGCACTTCGGTGTTGACAGAAATATCAATTATTTGGTCATTTTTTTATAAATTTCCTGTTACAAAACTTTTCGAAAGACTAAGGATGTTCTTATCCCAGTAATATATTACCTTAGTCGTATTTGGCACAACTTTTGGAATTTTGGGTCCTCAATGCTCTTCAACTTTATACTTGCTTGGCTTTATGACCATTTTGATCTGAGCGTCACTGATGAGTCTTATGTAGACGAAACACGAGGCTGTCATATCAAATTATAATCCTGGTACCTTTGATAACTATTTTGGTTATAAGATTCGGGGGGGGGGGGGGGGGGAACTCCATAACAGCAAAAGACAAAGAACAGTATACAACACGTATAAGAACATTAATTACGATACAATATACAATATGCTATATTTTAAAAACACTCCGTCACATTGACATCTGAAACAAGAGGTAAAAAGAGGTAATTAACATAAAAAGGAACGATATATGATGTCTCTTACGAGTAAGCAGATCCTGCTCAACGTGTGCCATCCATCATTTTAACTATATTTGATTGATTCAGATGTAGCGGCGGTATATGCCATTAATTGGAATAAGTTTTCTAGTAAATTTTAGTTTGATTTAGTTGACCAAGCATTTAATTTCAATTTAATCATATATGATCTTATGATATGTATGTTACTATATATAGACTTATCTTTATTATATCATTTTTTTTTATAGAAAACTTGTCCGTAGAAAGATATGTGGTATATATGGTTGCCATTATGTTCTAATGGATGGAGATTTCTTCTTCTTGGCGCAAAAAAAAAAAAATAATAATCGTTTTTTTGTATTGTTTATTATTTATTTATTTTGGCCTTGATGGATGAAAAGCAGATATTCCTAGGCTCTCTTAAAAATAAGGAGATGTTGTATGATTGTCAATGCGACAACTGTTTACCAAAGTTCAAACAAAAGTGGATTTTAGCCATTATAGACAACTGTAGCGATTTCAACGATGTGACAATATCCGTACCGTATATTTAGCTATTATAGGTCTCGATGTTGAATATTAAACAATTCAGATGAGAAAACCAATGGCTATTTTGAGCATATTTAAAAAAATGTGATAAGATTGTAAACACCATCAATAATAAATTACTAGTAGTTTCATGGTTTCGTGAGGCGGATTTACTGCACACATGGCACGTATGGTTTCTAATCGATAACAAGCAGTGAAATAACACAAAAACCTAACACCAAAAAAGAAACACAACGGAATAAGGTGGCAAAATCAAAAAGCTCGAACACATGAAATGAATAGAAAATAAATGTCATATTCCTGACTTGTGACAGACATTTCATGATGTAGAAATGGTGGATTAAATCTGGTTTAATAGCTGACTAAACTCCTCACTTGAAAGACAGTCCCATTGAACGCCATTTTATTGACGACAATGAGTGGACGCATTACTTAAGTCATACGCATACACACATTTATGTTTTTATATCTATCCGCATTTTTATGCCCTGCAATCAGAGCATAGGGACATTTTATTTTCGTCGATCTATTAGCCTTTCTTTCAGTCTTAGTCCTTCTCAGAGGCCCCTCATGGGGGGGTCCTAGTAATCACATAATCACCATTTTTTTGCCAATATAATCACATAATCATTAAATATTTGCTTATCTTTAGTAATCAAATAATCATAAACTAAAAATACAGTCCTAGGTAATCAAATAATCATGAAATATTTGGCTTAATAATCAAATAATCATTAAAAAAACGGCCAAATAATCACATAATCAAAAACCCCATGAGGGCCCTCTTCTCAGTTCTTGCTACATTTGTTTGGTTAGGATGGGTCACCGGAAGGTTACAGTTAAATCAACTTAAATATAATAGTAAGCATATGTCTATCGTCATGATAATTCAAACGAAAGCAAATTGAGTAAATATTTTTGATATTTGAACAATATTTATATTCAATATTACATTGGGTGATTCTTTACGTAAGCATGGCCATTTCACATAACCATAATTCGATATTGCAAGAATGCTAGATATTTACAAAAGGTATACTATTAGTTACATAGTGTGCTAGTGACCTAATGCGGTATATATGGGGTCAGTAAATTCCATATGGGGTGAGAGCGAAGCTTCCATATGGGGTGAGAGCGAAGCTCGAATCCCATTACTGAACATTGTATAATGACCTCTAGATGTCTTTCGGTTTTCTGTGTCGAATGGTTGTTATATTATTGACGAATACCCCATCAAAATAAAAAAAAAGTAAGAATTTAAATCAAAATATACAATTTTCCTTAAAGTAATATATTCATGCAAAGATTGTCAAGGAAGTACAGAGTCTTCCCTTTACAACAATGAATCAATCAGAGATGTCAAATCAATATACACATCCGTTCCCACAAACAGAGATGTCAAATCAATATACACATCTTTTCCCACAAACAGAGATGTCAAATCAATATACACATCTTTTCCCACAAACAGAGATGTCAAATCAATATACACACCCGTTCCCACAGACAGAGATGTCAAATCAATATACACATCCGTTCCCACAAACAGAGATGTCAAATCAATATACACATCCGTTCCCACAAACAGAGATGTCAAATCAATATACACATCCGTTCCCACAAACAGAGATGTCAAATCAATATACACATCTTTTCCCACAAACAGAGATGTCAAATCAATATACACACCCGTTCCCACAGACAGAGATGTCAAATCAATATACACATCCGTTCCCACAGACAGAGATGTCAAATCAATATACACATCCGTTCCCACAAACAGAGATGTCAAATCAATATACACATCCGTTCCCACAGACAGAGATGTCAAATCAATATACACATCCGTTCCCACAAACAGAGATGTCAAATCAATATACATATCCGCTACCCACAACGGGAATTTTATGCTCAATAATAAAATTGGAAATAAAGATTAGAAAAAATGTACGTCTATATCTATACTATTAAACGAGAAGACCTCATTTTGTGTGTCGCTTCTCTTCTTTCCACAAGACATTAATCAACACGCATCTGTGTCATATAGGTACAGTGCATAGTCGCATTTGTCATCCATTCATATGATTATTCAGAATGAGTTATTTTGGGAGAAAAACGAGAAAAAAGGCATCCGGATATTGTCCCGTCATTGGACGAAATTATACTTCCGGTTTACGTTTTTCTGTATACTTTGAACATACATATTCTACGAATCTACGAATAAAGTGTATTTTCAGAATTCTATCTGCTATCATTTTTAAGTTTACTATATCCACGGCGGTCACAGAGTTTATTAAATAGAGAGGGTCTGTATACTATATCAATGACCACCATGGATCGATTAGTAAACTTAGAATTGAAAGTAAATACACTTTATTTATATAGTAATGAATGTTCATAATATACAGAAAATTATTCATGTGTACTTTTGATACCTTTAATGAAATTTTCCAATCATTTAATCTTTTAAAAAATTCATTGATTACAGAAAAAAGATGTGGTATGATTGCCATGTTGAGACAACTCTCCACAAGAGACCAAAATGACACAGAAATTAACAACTATAGGTCACCGTACGGCCTTCAACAACGAGCAAAGCCCATACCGCATACTCAGCTTTAAAAGGCCCCGAAATGACAATGTAAAACAATTCAAACGAGAAAACTAGCGGCCTTATTTATGTACAAAAAATGAACGAAAAACAAGTATGTAACATATAAACAAACGAAAACCACTGAATTACAAGCTCATGACTTAAATTGTCATAATATATACTAAATGTATGTTCCTATTGAAACTGATAGAAAACCAAAAATTCGGAATTTTGGAAATAAAGGAGGAAGGAAATAAAACATTTTCCTGTCCCCAATAACCTATGACTTATGATACTTTTGCTGAAATTTTCTATTCATTCAATATTTTACAAAATTCTTCCAACAACACTTTACATACTTTAAACTACGCTCTGTATGCCCGCGATTTCGCGGGTGTGTTCTAGTAAACATTAAATGTGAACAGTTAACCTCTATCGTAAATTACCTTGTGTAGCTTTCCAGTAATTTGAGGCCAATGAAAGCCTAACTATACATGTTAGGTGAGGGTTGTGCTCTTAAAAACATGTTTTACCACGACCAAATTATATATGTGTCTGTCTCAAGTCTGGAGCCAGTAATTCAGAGGTTGTTTTTAGCTGTCGTTCAAATTTAACTTGTCATACATGTATCAGGTCGTTGGTTTTCTTATGTGATTTTTTTTCTTCATATTTTGTCATGTCGGGGCCTTTAATAGCCTACTTAACGGTATAAGTTTTGCTCATTGTTGAAGGCGGAACGCTGACCTATAGTTACTTACAGTCATTACATTTGGACTAAGGTGGATAGATATTCAATTGGAAATCATTTCACATCTCAATTATGAAATTTCGAAATCAAAAAGGTACATATATATGCATTCCCATACAAAAAATTACGACTTCAACATATATCTAAAATCTCAAACAGTGATAACATAGCCACCTTTATTAAAATGTGCTCTCAATGCTTATAACATCGTTTGTTTGATTCTTGAATAATGATTTAGAGTCCAGCGGCACATATCACATACATATTCTTGATGATAACATGTTATTTAGGTAGAACCACACTCTGATTTGTAGAATGTAGGACAGAAAGTCACAGGACAAAAAGTCACGGACAAAAAGTCACAGGACAAAAAGTCACAATTCATTTTTTCTGACTATTTTCTTTGAATAAAAAACGCTTATTCTACAAAAATATTTTTGTTTTCTCTTGAAATATTGTATAAAATCTAACTTTGTAAACAAAATTTATCAAAACAATATCAAAGTAAATCAAATAAATTTAAATTGTTAAAAAAACAAAATGTCAAAGTGGCTTGGCACTTAAATGGCTTCATGGTGCCAAGAAATCTTCTTTTGCGGGATTAAAATTAAATAAATCTTCATTTTTCAAGTATAATGGTACATTTCCTAAACTTTAATATGAATATATGTATTAAAAAGTAAATATTTCAAGATATTTCTTTTATATATTCAATCAATAATTATTGTCAACATATTATTTGTGACTTTTTGTCCTGTGACTTTCTGTCCGTTTACCGATTTGTACACGTATTTGACCGACACACTGGTTCGGAACATCCGATGTCACTGACAAAATGAATGGCTCAGAAAACAATCACATTTGATGTTTTTCTTAACCTTTCCCACAAAATAACATACACTGATTGTTGATTAAAATTATTCCATTTTCTGAAATTATTCATACAAAAACACCGATAAACAGTTGTGATCAGAAAAGTGCACAGTAACTACAAAAACACTAAAATTTGGATAATTCCTTTTTCTTTTTGCTTTCTTCTTTCGATTTAATACTATCATGCCATTTTGAATAATCAGTTTCATCATCCATATCAGAGTCTTTCATAATAAGTTTACATCCAATAAAGACGCTGCAAATGATTGACAACACGCCGCAAATGGACGACACAATCATCGACCAATCAGCAATTCCGTCTTTCGTTGATATGGCTTGTGATGGAGACAAACCAGCTTTCTTTTTAAAAAATATCAAAACTCCCATTATGATAACTGTCCCTGCAAAAAACAAAACATTTAAAGTCTGCGTAAAGATACTTAAATTAACTAATAAAGTTATCATACAATCAAAATGAACTAGTATTATACATTAAACTTTTTGATATTTTATTGGTAACTCTTAACAGAAATAAGAAAATAAAAAGCAAAATATCGTTTAACTTTTCCATGACAAATTCGTCAAAATAGTTGACATCAATGATATCCTAAATTAGATTAGCATGCATTTTTCTTTATATAGCCCGCAATATTTCCCAAAAGAGGAAAACATGCATGCTAATTTAATTTAGGATATCATTGATGTCAATTGTTTTGACGAATTTTTGTTTTACTATTAACAATAATTAATAAATATGCATGATATGTTGTGTACAAGTTGTTATTTATTATAAAAAAATTGTTGTACAAGTATTTAAGCACACATATTCATCCATTATTTGTTTATCTTCAATAGTATCCAGCTTGATGGTTACTAAACATAAACCTAAATTTACGCGCCGTACGCTGTGGTATACATGCAGCTGATGAGAAGGACATGAGTTTGGGTTTCAATCTATTAATATATTGCAGGTTATATCAGATTCCAAGTCCTCAAGATATGATTTAACTTCTCTATCTATAATTTTTTTATCGGCAATTATACGGCCCCCGCTTTAAAAAAAATAGGGGTATACTGTTTTACCTCTGTCTGCCCGGCCATCCGTCAGTCCGTCCGTACCATGTATATTTTTCGTCGCATCTTTCTTAGGAACTACATTAAAAAGATTTCTGAAATTTGGTTTCAAGGTTTATATGAGTCAGCTACTAGTATACCGTGTAGTGCGTTTTCAGATTAACACTCAACAACTTCCTGTTCACCTTATACTTTTAGCTGGGCGGGGGTATCATTAGTGAGCAGTAGCTCACAGTTTCCTTTTTCGTCCCTGTGCCTTATATTTTCGTAGATCGTATACAGGGCGTGATACAAGAATTATAAGGCAAGGACGACATGTAACATATGCAGCAATGTGCTTTTTATGTCCAACAATTTATCATTAATTACATTACATGTATGTTTCATAATGAATCCGTACTTTGGACTGGCTGACAACAATCGTGCGGCATTTGATTTTATATTTCCCAATAAAAAAACAAAAGTCTCATGTCACCCGCTTTGCACAATGTTGCACATATTTTATCTATCTAGGGCATTAACTGTTTTTTTGTTTCTTTATGATTTTTTATAATCTTTTATAAACATTGTAGAAAAATGTAGACGTTTAAAAAAGAGCTCACAATGCAATTTTCCCTATAATTAGTATTGCTAATGGCACAACTCTTTTAAAATAGTTGATCAGCACCGTTTTTCGAACTTGTCCGAGCCATTGCTGATATTTGATTTTTACCTTTGATATAAATTTGATACAAATCTAGCAAAAATGTGTGGTTTACTCCTGGTTTGCCCACTTTTAATACTACCAGGCGCGGATCCAGAGGGGGGGGGGGGGGGGGTTCCGGGGGTTGGAACCCCCCCTTTTTTTTGGACGATCAATGCATTTGAATGGGGACATGTTATTGGAACCCCCCCCCCCCCCCCCCCCCCCCCTTGTCCTGGGTTAGGAACCCCCCCCCTTTTTAAAATGGCTGGATCCGCCCCTGACTACCAATTATCTATTAGTTAAGAAAACAAAAAGACAAAAGGTTTAATGGGCATACAATTGTATAGTTTGTTCCAACTTAGGTATATAGTTTGTAAGTGTTTTCCAGATATTCAGGTTGTTTTGTTGTATAGAAAAATAATAAAAAAAATCAAATATTTTTCTCAGTAATTTAATATCAATTCAATCAATTAATTCAACATACATATACAAATAACTAAAAAATGATATTCAGTTATAAAAGTGTCTTTATGTTCATTAGTTTCTGAATGATTTTCATGATAGAAATAAATTTATACACTGAGTACTCTTTTATTGCAAACTTTATTTAATAAATTAATTAATTTTATAAATGCCTTGCATAAGGAAATCAATTAAGCACAGAAAAGTAATAAGGACACTACATGTAAAATGATGAGAAATACAATCTTTTATATATACATCCAATAGATAGTGTTTCTGGTTGAAGCTGTAACTGGTGTTGTTGATCAATGGCTACTGAACAGTTGCATTTATATTCTAGTTGTTAAATTTAATTGGATAATTTTATATTTTACTAAATTTTGAAACAGTGTATTGTATTGAAATTTTTAAAAAATAAGTTGAGTAAATTAAAAGATATTCAAATGAGATTTATTCTATTTAATCTTTAGTATTATTTTTTTTAATTTTCACCTTTTTTTCAGAATGTACCAATAATTAAAAATATTTGTTGATAAAATCAAATATTATTCATTTTAGTACACATTTTCCCTATTTTTTTTAATAAAACACATTATCCTGCCAAATATATATAAAATATAGAAATTTTTTTACACATTTTCCTTGATTTAATAGCAGAATATTATATTATTTTTTAATTTTACAGGTAAAATATAAGGTAAAAAATATGACTATAATTCAGAAATAAACTATAATTGTTAAAACAACAATTCCCTCTATGTTTACATATACATGTAATTAAATTTATTAAAAGTGGGCAAACCAGGATGACACCAAATGTGTACACGTTAAAGTGCTTACAAGACGAGACGGACGGACGCCGTTGTTTTAATGTCTAGGGAGATAAACGAATTCAGTATCCATGACCACAATGCATAAAAAACCGAACATGTTTATATTACTCGTACAATTTTACCGTTATATAAAAAAAAAACGCAACGTTTTGTCAGCGTAAAAAAGTTTACGTTTTTTTTTTATTATTATTAATCTTTTATAACCATGATAACATGTCATTTCATTTCTTATTCTAACTCCTCAAGAAACACTGTTTATACAAAAGAATAATTAAGAGATAACTATATTGTATTTAAAGCTTTTTGGACGTCCATCGGTAGTTTTATTGTCGCAAGTTTACCTGGCGACTTTTTAAAAGTGATTAGATTAATAACTACATTGTGTCAACATTGTAGCAGAATTGAGGTTACAAAACGCAGTAAAATTCCAAAACTCAAAATTGATGTTTTGAAAGCATTGCTTCAGAATACAAAGTTAAGAGAATACACTGACGGAAAATTAGTAAGTAGATAATAAATGTACCTGCTGCTCCACTGAAAGCTGTGAATAATTTCCAGAGTAAAAAAACTCTCGCCGGCCTTTTTCTCAATGCTATCGTCAAAGCAGAAATGACAGAGGATGAAAACAAGAATATTACGGCAAATACTTCAACTACTTTAACTCCTTCAAGCCATGCTGAAATTAAATATTTTGTTAACTATTAATATAGTATAGTAATTAGTGACTTAAATTGAACCAGCTTAGTTCAGAAAAATTTGCATGTTGCAAGTATATTAAGTTTAAAGCCTCTCATATATTTGTTCTTTAAAATAGCAATTTGTTTTAATAAAGGCCGTATATTGACCTATAATGGTTTACTTTTTTAAATTGTTATTTGGATGGAGAGTTGTCTCATTGGCACTCACACCACATCTTCCTATATCTATTATATAAATTTTTCCCGATGTAGTAACACCTTCAGAGATGTTTGATAGTTATTAATTTGGAATCAAATTTTAATTGCGTCTTCTTTTCAGTCTTTAAATTAATACCTTATCACTGATCATCATTTTGTGTGGCAATATGATTTTCTGTACTATATTGTCTCTTTCTGGTTCAAATGTCCAAACCGAACTTTTTGCTGATAAAAGATACATGTACACAACAATGTGTATGATGTAAATGAAAGTTCACGTTATTTGCTACACATTTGTTTCTATTTTTTATGGGTTTTTTTATTGTTATTATGGTGGGTTTTTTTCTTTACTGCCTTAATAAATTCGGATTTGTAACCTGCTGAATATTCAAATTTCAGTGTTTGCAAGTTTTTAAATCATTCGTGTTGGTTTTTTGTTAATGGTGAAATAAATAAATAATAAATGGAAGATAAAACTCAGATGGAGCAGTTACATATAGCTTTATTGGTTTTTGCAAGCTCAAAATGGTTTTTTCTGTAGGAGTCGATTAGAAATGGGTCATTGTGGTCAAACTAATTTAAGATATTTACCCTTTTCTCCATTTGAATTAGAACTTTCCTCAGTACATGCGCCATTAAAGCAGTCTAACGTTACCCAGATCCCGAAATGTACTGTTTCCGTGACGTTTTTAACAGTTGATTCTATTGTCCACCATCTTGGATAGCGTACACTTAATATCTGTCCAATAAATGAAACAATTGAACCGGCGCACATTACTATACTTAATATCGAAATTGTCATGTTTGTGTCTGGTAAGGTAAGCACATATATTTTCGATGGATACAATACCGTTTACCATAAACTATCAAAATTCTGCTCCGGTGTTTTAATACAATTGTCAGCAGCCACAATCGTTTACGTTTTGACTATTTTAACAGTTGCTGGGGGTATTTGGTCAAAAAGCTGGTCAAGCTTTTGATTCTTCATCTATAAATAAGGATATAAATAATGTATCATTTACGATGTATTTTATTTACACTTACGAAAAACAATGCCTTCTAAACTATGCCTACTGTGGGGAACACGTCACTTGATATAAGTGCATGTGTCAAATTTGTTTTACAATATTTATTCAGTGATCTTAAGAGTCGGGGATTGGTCAATATGTATCGTTTGATGTTGAGGATCAAACGCTGTTTTATTATCGGTAAGTATTAAATTTATGAGAAAGAACAATGTTTTAACTAATTGACGTACATCTAAATGTTGATAACGTAAGTATTTGGACAGGTTTACCTCCCTTTGTTGATTTATTCATTTTTATGGCTGCACTTTTGTTGTTGACAGAATTATCACGATTTGTATGTGTGCTTTAAAAATACCGGCAAAACGATTGCGTTCCATACGTAACAACAAACTTAAGTACATGGATTTCAATAGGCGACCGTTCTGAATATTTATGAAATAGTTTCCACTGGACGTTATAATCACGCAACAATTAATCAATCATATAAGCGTAATTTATGACTCAATTGACGTATAACTGAATGTACTTGGTATATACTTCTTTTTTTATTTGTCTATGGTAGCAATACGCAGGTAGGAAAAACTTAAAACTGACACTCATAATTCAAAACCACCCTCTTTCCCTTCGTTGCTTTCCAACAAATAAGGCTTAATGTTTGTGTTTTATATGATCCTATGTATGGAAACCACATCATTCCTAGATTTGATTTCCAATAGTTATAAAGGTGAAATATAATCCCTTTTTGATGTAACCGTGGCAAATATCTGCATTTATCTTAATCAAAATATTGCAAAAAGGGAGGTGAAAATTTCAGAAAAGTCCCAAAAATTGATCCAAAAAAGAATACAAATCCATTAGAGTAAGAACTTTAGTGAAATCATTGACATTTATCTATCAAGAGGTCAATAACAAATCATTTCGCTTCATTTTCCATAACATTTAAATGAAAATTTTAAGGGTCGAATTTATAAATTTTTATTGAAAAACACTACAATAATTTCTGAACCTATGGGTGGAACGGATATAAAAAAATACGGACTGCCAAACAGAAAAAGGCCTATACAACACCCAAAGAACAATCTTGATGTTCTTATAAACCCACTTTGAAGGCTATATCATTCTTCGGCTATCTAAAAGTCAATTTTATTGCACAACAACTTTCATATTTAAAAACAATATCATGGCCAAAATATGAAACTAAATTTCGAACTATGTATTGCTTCCTATAGCAATGTAAAGGTTGCAGTCTTGTAATTGACTGCTCCATAGGCTTACATGCTAAACAGCTGATCTTTGAAAATAAAAAAATAAAAAATACCACAAAGAATAAAATTGAGAATGGAAATGGGGAATATGCCAAAGAGACAACAACCCGACCATAGAAAAAAAACAGCAGAAGGTCACCAACAGGTCTTCAATGTAGCGAGAAATTCCCGCACCCGGAGGCGTCCTTCAGCTGGTCATACTAATTTCCAAATTGTACACAAGAAACTAAACTTAAAAATAGTACAAGACTAACAAAGGCCAGAGGCTCCTGACTTGGGACAGGCGCAAAAATGCGGCGGGGTTAAACATGTTTGTGAGATCTCAACCCTCCCCCTATACCTCTAGCCAATGTAGAAAAGTAAAAAGTTTTTTTTTATGTTCATCTCATGTATGTACTAATGTGAAATTATGATCTAATTCGAAAAAAGTGGGTCATGCCACAAAGAATAAAAAGTTATGTAACCCTGAAGTCAAAATTTATTTTAAACATGTTAAACGAATTTCTGTTTTCTGTTTTTACTAGGCCGCACCACTTCCAGTAAACTGGATTGATATCCCCAATAAGCATCCAAGTCACAATTTGTAAATAGTAAACCTTGATTTTTCCGTTGCCTTAATTTGACGCTTCAACTAGACTAGCACCCCCCCCCCCCGGTACATTTGACGCCAGGTCTTGGTATGAATTCTAAAATTGGTTTCAGTGTGACTAACAGGTGTCATATCTCATACAGGGTGTGTCTTATGGTTATATGTCCTGTCAATGCTAATATTTCTATGTTGATGTTCATAGACTGTTTATACTTAATCCGTATATATATATTATACTCAAAGCAAGTTTATGAATTTAAAAACTGACAGCTACAAAATAACACCTTATTGCTGAAAGTGGTGTTAAACACCAAACAACCAATCAATCAATCAATCAATCATATTTGGGCAATGCGGCAAAGAAGATATTATTAAAAAATCAATTAGAAAAAGAATCCGTTCCTCTTTTATTAGATACTAGTACTTAAATGCAAAAGTGTCATTAAACAGTTATATTCCTGGTTCATCAAGTTTTTCACGAAACAACGTCTTTCTAAGCTACTGACATCAATTTTAACAGCTGGTAAGTCAGGGCTTCAGATTTATTGTGAAATTTCCTACTCCAGGTGTGGTATGAATCAGATTAAAATTTCAAGAGATCTGTTAGATAACTTACATTCGAGTTCTCCTTAAATCCGCTTGCAATAGAACGAAGACATTTTATTTTATACTCCCTACACAGTATTCGCTATTTCAAACTTAATGACAGATTTCAAAAATTGGTTTTACTTCGTAAAAAAATGGCTAAATAACTTTGATTTGACTAAAAAGTACTGAAACTTACATTGCCAACATGCTCAATTTCTTAATTGACGTCATATTTGTTACGTTTGGAGGACATGTGGTTCAACAATCAATCGGCATTCTCATT